>NC_048567.1:69240599-69310599 GCF_013265735.2 Oncorhynchus mykiss
TAACATGGTCTAAATGGTAACATGGTCTATATGGTAACATGGTCTATATGGTAACATGGTCCATATGGTAACATGGTCTATATGGTAACATGGTAACATGGTAACATGGTCTAATAGGTAACATGGTCTATATGGTAACATGGTCTATATGGTAACATGGTCTATATGGTAACATGGTAACATGGTAACATGGTCTATATGGTAACATGGTGTATATGGTAACATGGTAACATGGTAACATGGTCTAATAGGTAACATGGTCTATATGGTAACATGGTCTACATGGTAACATGGTCTAAATGGTAACATGGTGTATAAGGTAGCATGGTCTAATTGGTAACATAGTAACATGGTCTATATGGTAACATGGTCTATATGGTAGCATGGTCTATATGGTAACATGGTCTATATGGTAACATGGTCTAAATGGTAACATTGTGAATTTGGTAATATGGTCTACATGGTAACATTGTGTATATGGTAACATGGTCTATATTTTAACATGGTGTATATGGTAACATGGTCTATATGGTAACATGGTAACATGGTCTAATAGGTAACATGGTCTATATGGTAACATGGTCTAAATGGTAACATGGTCTAAATGGTAACATGGTGTATATGGTAACATGGTCTATATGGAACATGGTGTATATGGTAACATGGTCTAATAGGTATCATGGTCTATATTTTAGCATGGTGTGTATGGTAACATGGTCTATATGGTAACACGGTAACATGGTCTAAATGGTAAAATGGTCTAAATGGTAACATGGTCTATATGGTAACATGGTGTATATGGTAACATGGTCTAAATGGTAACATGGTGTATATGGTAACATGGTCTAAATGGGAACATGGTCTATCTGGTAACATGGTGTATATGGTAACATTGTAACATGGTAACATTGTGTATATGGTAACATGGTCTATATTTTAACATGGTGTGTATGGTAACATGGTATATATGGTAACATGGTAACATGGTCTAATAGGTAACATGGTGTATATGGTAACATGGTCTAATAGGTATCATGGTCTACATGGTAATATTGTGTATATGGTAACATGGTCTATATTTTAACATGGTCTATATGGTAATATGGTCTACATGGGAACATGGTCTATATGGTAACATGGTCTACATGGTAATATTGTGTATATGGTAACATGGTCTATATGGTAACATGGTCTATATGGTAATATGGTCTATATGGAACATGGTGTATATGGTAACATGGTCTAATAGGTATCATGGTCTACATGGTAATATTGTGTATATGGTAACATGGTCTATATTTTAACATGGTCTATATGGTAATATGGTCTACATGGTAACATGGTCTATATGGTAACATGGTCTACATGGTAATATTGTGTATATGGTAACATGGTCTATATGGTAACATGGTCTATATGGTAATATGGTCTACATGGTAATATTGTGTAGATGTTAATATGGTCTATATGATAACATGGTCTAAATGGTAACATGGTCTATATGGTAACATGGTCTATGTGGTAATATGGTCTACATGGTAATATTGTGTAGATGGTAATATGGTCTATATGGTAACATGGTCTAAATGGTAACATGGTCTAAATGGTAACATGGTCTAATTGGTAACATGGTAACATGGTCTATGTGGTAACATGGTCTATATGGTAGCATGGTCTACATGGTAACATGGTCTATATGGTAACATGGTCTAAATGGTAACATGGTCTAAATGGTAACATGGTGTATATGTTAACATGGTCTATATGGAACATGGTGTATATGGTAACATGGTCTATATGGTAACATGGTCTATATGGTAATATGGTAACATGGTAACATGGTCTAATAGGTAACATGGTCTATATGGTCACATGGTCTAAATGGTAACATGGTCTAAATGGTAACATGGTGTATATGGTAATATGGTCTACATGGTAATATTGTGTATGGTAACATGGTCTATATGGAACATGGTGTATATGGTAACATTGTCTAATAGGTATCATGGTCTATATGGTAACATGGTCTATATGGTAATATGGTCTACATGGTAATATTGTGTATATGGTAACATGGTCTAATAGGTATCATGGTCTATATGGTAACATGGTCTATATGGTAACATGGTCTATATGGTAATATGGTCTATATGGTAACATGGTCTACACCGTAACATGGTGTACATGGTAACATGGTCTATATGGTAATATTGTCTATATGGTAATATGGTCTACATGGTAATATTGTGTATATGGTAACATGGTCTAATAGGTATCATGGTCTATATGGTAACATGGTCTATATGGTAATATGGTCTCTATGGTAACATGGTCTACAACGTAACATGGTGTACATGGTAACATGGTCTATATGGTAATATGGTCTATATGGTAACATGGTGTACATGGTAATATGGTGTATATGGTAACATGGTCTAATTGGTAACATGGTAACATGGTATATATGGTAACATGGTCTATATGGTAGTATGGTCTATATGGTAACATGGTCTATATGGTAACATGGTCTAAATGGTAACTTTGTGAATTTGGTAATATGGTCTACATGGTAACATTGTGTATATGGTAACATGGTCTATATTTTAACATGGTGTGTATGGTAACATGGTCTATATGGTAACATGGTAATATGGTCTAATAGGTAACATGGTCTATATGGTAACATGGTCTAAATGGTAACATGGTCTAAATGGCAACATGGTGTACATGGTAACATGGTCTATATGGAACATGGTGTAAATGGTAACATTGTCTAATAGGTATCATGGTCTATATGGTAACATGGTCTATATGGTAACATGGTCTATATGGTAACATGGTCTACATGGCAATATTGTGTATATGGTAACATGGTCTAATAGGTATCATGGTCTATATGGTAACATGGTCTATATGGTAACATGGTCTATATGGTAACATGGTCTATATGGTAATATGGTCTATATGGTAACATGGTCTACACCGTAACATGGTGTACATGGTAACATGGTCTATATGGTGATATTGTCTATATGGTAACGTGGTCTAATAGGTAATATGGGCTATATGGTAACATGGTCTAATAGGTAATATGGTCTATATGGTAACATCGTGTATATGGTAACATGGTCTATATGGTGACATGGTCTATATGGTAACATTGTGTATATGGTAACATGGTCTATATGGTGACATGGTCTATATGGTAACATTGTGTATATTGTAACATGGTGTAAATGGTAACATGGTCTAAATGGTAACATTGTGTATATTGTAACATTGTCTAAATGGTAACATGGTGTATATTGTAACATGGTCCACATGGTAACATGGTAACATGGTCTAAATGGTAACACGGTTTATATGGTGTATATGCTAACATGGTAACATGGTGTATATGATTGCATGGTCTATATTAAAACATGGTCTATATGGTAACGTGATGTATATGGTAACGTGGTGTACATGGTTACATGGTAACATGTTGTATATGGCTTCCAGCTCTCACAGTCTCACGTCAGAATTAGACATTCATCCATGTTTCTCCAACAACAAATTTGAAGTTTAAGTTCTGGTATTCATTTTGAGTGGTTATAGTGAGGGTTAAGGTTTGGGATAGGCTTTAATAAGGATCCGCCCCTTTTTTTCAATTTTCACCTATAATAACATACCCGAATCTAAGGAAACACTTGAAGTTTGTGGGAATGTGAAATGAATGTAGGAGAATATAACACATTATATCTGGTAGAAGAAAATACAAATAGAAAACCAAACGTGTTTTGGATTTTTTTTTTTTGTACCATCATCTTTGAAATGCAAGAGAATGGCCATAATGTATTATTCCAGCCCAAGCGCAATTTAGATTTTGGTCACTGGATGGCAGCAGTGTATGTACAAAGTTTTAGACTGATCCAATGAACCATTGCAGTTATGTTCCAAATGTTGTATCAAGGCCGCCCAAATGTGCCTAATTGGTTTAATAATTAACAAGATTAACGAGAATTTAAGCTTTCTGCCAATATCAGATATGTCTATGTCCTGGGAAATGTTCTTGTTACTTACAACCTCATGCTAATCTCATTATTCTACATTAGCTTAAGCATCCTGTGGGGGACCCAACGATCCTGACTTTCTATCGCTTGATTCAAACTTGCAACCTTGGAATCAGAGGCAGTACCTTACCTCCATCCCCAAAACCGAAACCTACTAACTCACTTTTTCCCCTAGTTGCCCCTAGCCCCCAGTTTCCACGTCGTTTCCCGACGTCCTCAGATATGAATAGACGTTGAATACTGACTTGTATCAAGGGTGACCTGGTTGGTATATGTCTCCGTTCTGCTCTCATGCGTCACACACTGACTGAGAGAGATAAGCATGAGCTCCAGGGAATAGATAATGGAGAGAAGGAGAAAACAGAAAGAAATAGAGGAGGAACCGTAGTACACTTGATTTCTCTCCCTCTCCCTCCTTCTTCCTCTACCTCTTTCTCTCTCTTTCCCTGTCTCCATCTCTCTCTCGCCCTCTCTCTCTGTCTCTCTCATATCCCCTCTCTGTCTCTCTCATTTAGTCTGCCTGCCTTTTCTTGGGAGATTCTGAGATATTCAACAAGATTCCCAGAGATCTGACAGGAAAGAATGCAAATATGGAAATTAAGGAATTCTTGGACCATATTTGTACATTTGCTGCTTGACCAAACATCAAGGGAAAACATTGTCAAAAACACACAAACATGAGCATACTGTGACAAATACACAGACATGCCCTAAAAAGTACTCAAACCAAGCAATACACACACACACTGTGTGCTGCCCTCTGAAACTGATATTTTTCTCACTTCAAACACCTATTCAAATGGCACTTCCTATCTGTATGAACACACTTTGTTTGATAACAACTGAGAGATCCATTCTTACACAACACTCACTCACAAACAACACTCACTCACACACAACACTCACTCACACACAACACTCACACACACACACACAACACACACAACACTCACTCACACACAACACACACACAAACTCACTCACTCACACACACACACACACACACAACACTCACACACAACACACACAAACTCACTCACATACACACATACACACACACAAACTCACTCACTCACACACACAACACTCACTCACATACAATACACACAAACTCACTCACTCACACACACACACACACACACACACACAAAAACTCTCTCACACACACACACACACACACACACACTCTCTCTCACACACACACACACACACACACACACACACACACACACACACACACACACACACACACACACACACACACACACTCACTCACTCACTCACACACAACACACACAAACTCACTCACACACTCACGCGCACACACACACGCGCACACACACACACTTCCTTGTCACTGTTTCACAATGTTGCGTAATCATGTCGTTGGAGAATATAGTAAACAAACCAAACTTCCTCTTTCCTAACCTAAAACAAAATCTTTCTCTCTTTCTTATTTCTTTGTATCTGTGCAATCTGGCTCTAAATTGACAGTACACTGTGGCTAAATATTTGACCATGGTTACTGATCAAAACCTCTCTCCTTCTCTCTCTCTCTATTCAATTAAATTCAAGGGGCTTTATTGGCATGGGAAACATATGTTAACATTGCCAAAGCAGGTGAGGTAGATAATTTACAAAAGTTAAAAAAAACAATAAAAATTAACAGTAAACATTACACTCACAGAAGTTCCAAAATAATGAAGACATTACAAATGTTGTAACGATGTACAAAAGGGAAAGGAAAGATTTCTCTCTCTCTCTCTCAATTCAATTCAATTCAATTCTCTCTCTCTCACTCTCTCTCTTTCTATTTCTCACTTCTTTCTCTCTCTTCTCTCTCTCTCTCTTCTCTCTCTCTCTCTTGCTCTCTCTATCTCTCTCTCTCAATTCAATTCAATTAAATTTGCTTTATTGGCATGACGTAACAATGTACATATTGCCAAAGCTTACTTTGGATATTTACAATATAAAAATAAAAATGACAATCAAAATTGTCAACGGGACAACAGTAACAACAATAACCAAGTGTCAAAATAACCATACATTCAACAATAACAATAAGCATACAGTAGAGGACATGAGCAGGTTGATTGGTTTGTCAGACACTGTCCCTCAACTTATGGCAGGCAGCAATGTAGTGCGCTGCCAACCCACAGCTCTCTGCGTCCTCCCCCAACAGGACGGGTAGCATACTCTCATCAGAGAGGTCTTTGAAACCTTGAATTTGGGGAAATGACACTCTCTAATTGTTTTATATTTTTTACATTTTGTCAGGAAATGCAGCTCCGTCTCAGGTTCTGCTGTTGTGCAGTGGTTGCACAGCCTTTCCTCTACAGGGAGCCAGGTTCTGCTGTTGTGCAGTGGTTACACAGCCTTTCCTCTACAGGGAGCCAGGTTTTCCTGTGTCTACCCATCTCAATGGCAAGGCTGTGCTCACTGAGCCTGTACTTTGTCAAGGTTTTTCTAAGGTTTTGATCAGTAACCATGGTCAAATATTTAGCCACAGTGTACTGTCGATTTAGGGCCAGATAGCACTGCATTTTGCTTTGTGTTTGTGTTTCCCAATAAGCAATATAGGTTTGTTTTGACTGTGTTGTAATTTGGTTTATCCTGATTGATTGGATGTTCTGGTCCTGAGGCTTCTTTGTGTTAGTAGAACAGGTTTGTGAACTCAGCCCCAGGACCAGCTGGATGAGGGGACTCTTTTCTTTGCTCAGCTCTTGGCATTGCAGGGCTTGGTAGTGATATGAGAGGGGGTCACTGTATTTTAGATGTTTCCAAAACTTAATTGCTCTTTTTTGAGTGTTTATTTTTAGTGGATATTGGCCTAATTCTGCCCTGCATGCATTGTTTGTAGTTTTCCTCTGGACATGTAGGATAATCTTACAGAACTCTGCATGCAGGGTTTCAATGGGGTGTTTGTCCCATTTGATGAAATCTTGTTTTGCAAGTGGACCCCACACCTCGCTGATATAAAGTGCAATTGGTTCAATGACATATTCAATTAGTTTTAGCCAAATTTTAATAGGTATTTCAATTTGAATTGGCTTTTTAATGGCGTAGAATGCCCTGCGTGCTTTCTCTCTCAGCTCATTCACTGCCTCATTAAGGTGTCCAGTTGAGCTTATTTTTAAACCTAAGTAATTGTAGTGTGTGCAGTACTCTATATATTTTGTACCAATTGAGAACTTTGGTCTAATTCCCTGAGATCTGGATCTTCTCTGGAAAATCATTATTTTGGTCTTTTGTGGTTTACAGCCAGGGCCCAGGTCTAGCAGTACTGCTCTAGCAGGTCCAGGCTCTGCTGTAGGCCATGTGCTGTGGGTGACAGCAGGCATAGGTCATCTGCGAAGAGTAGGTATTTAACTTCTGAATTGTGGAGACTAACACCAGGCGCTGAGGATTTTTCTAGAATAGTGGCCAATTCGTTGATGTAAATATTGAAGAGTGCAGGGCTCAGATTACAACCCTGATGAAGGCTCCGCCCCTGGTTAAAGAATTCTGTTATTTTCTTGCCAATGTTAATGCTGCACGTATTGCCAGTATACATTAATTTAATTATGTCATATGTTTTACCCCCTACAACACTTTCAATAACTTTGTAGAATCAAATGCTTTTTGGAAGTTGATAAAGCAAGTGTAAATTTTGGTATTATTTTGGTGGACATATGATCAGTTGTGCGATGTTTTGGTATAAATCCAATTTGTCTTTTACTCAAGACATTGTGCTTATTAAGGAAGTTTAAAACTCTTACATTTATAATACTACAGAAAACCTTCCCCAGGTTACTGTTCACACAAATGCCTCTGTAATTGTTAGGGTCAAATTTGTCTCCGTTTTTAAAGATTGGGGTTATGAGTCCTTGATTCCAGATGTCAGGGAAATAATCTACACTCAGGATCAAATTAAACAGTTTGGATATATCCAATTGAAATGTTGCACTAGTGAGTTTGCGCATCTCATTTAGGATGCCATCAGGTCCGCAGGCTTTTTTATATTTGCGAGCCTGAAGTTTCTCGTTGAGCTTCTGGTCTGTAACTGGGGAGTCCAATGGATTTTGATTGTCCTTTATAGCTTTTTCTAATCCATTCAACTTCTCGTGAATCTGACGTTGTTCTGCGTTTGTGTCATTTGAACGGTGTTGTAGAGTGTTTTAAAATGGGTTGTCCATATGTCACCATTTTGTATCGCTAATTCCTCTTCTTTAGATTTTTTTATTTTTTTTCAATTTTGCCAGAAGTTTGTGTGTGTGTTTATGTACTCCTCAATTAGTGTCAGCTGCTTGCTGTTGTACTGTGCTTTTTTTGGTTCTGAGTGTACGTTTATAGAGTTTTAAAGTCTCACAGTAATGAAGGCGTAATTCACCATTATTTGGGTCTCTGTGCTTTTGGTTGGATAGTGTTCTAAGTTTTTTCCTTATAATTTTACCATCTGCATCAAACCAGTTGTCATCTGTGATCTTTTTAGTTTAGTTTTTTATCAATTTCAATTGTGCTTCTTTTGCCGTTTGCCTGAATATATAGTTGATGTTTTTTACTGCCAGATTGATGCCTTCTTCACTGTGAGTGAATGTGGTCTGAATATATAGTTGATGTTTTTTACTGCCAGATTGATGCCTTCTTCACTGTGAGTGAATGTGGTCTGAATATATAGTTGATGTTTTTTACTGCTAGATTGATGCCTTCTTCACTGTGAGTGAATGTGGTCTGAATATATAGTTGCTGTTTTTTACTGCTAGATTGATGCCTTCTTCACTGTGAGTGAATGTGGTCTGAATATATAGTTGATGTTTTTTACTGCCAGATTGATGCCTTCTTCACTGTGAGTGAATGTGGTCTGAATATATAGTTGATGTTTTTTACTGCCAGATTGATGCCTTCTTTACTGTGAGTGAATGTGGTATCCAGAGAGTTATCTAAGAGTGTCTGGATATTTTGGTTACAGGTTTCTTTCTGATATTCTTCTGTGTTGTTTTTGGGCCCATTTGTATGAATTTGTGATGTTGTACAGCTTACTGGGCTGTGAATGTCTGGTGTTTTCCATGTCTGTTCTTTTGAGGAACAACGTAATTTGGCTGTGGTGCTAGTGGCTTGACAGTGAATGAGCTGAGCGAGAAAGGGTCAACGTCTGTGATCATATAGTCTACTGTACTGTGGCCAAGAGGTGAGCAGTAGGTGAATCTCCCCGAAGAGTCCCCCCGTAACCTACCATTGACAAAGTACAGACCCAGGCTTCTACAGAGCTGCAACAGATCACTTCTGTTTTTGTTGACGATGCTGTCTCTCTCTCTCTTTCTATTTTTCACTTCACTCTCTCTCTTCTTTCTCTCCTCGCTCTCTCTCTCTCTTTCTATTTCACACTTCTCTCTCTCTTCTCTCTCTTTTCTCTCTTTTCTCACTTTCCAATTCTAACTCTTCTCTCTCTCACTCTCTTCTCTTTCTCTCTTTCTATTTCTCCCTCTTCTCTCTCTCTCGAATGCTCTCTCTCTCGCAGACCTTTCCCTGGGATATAATATAATAAACTATATTGTATTGTATTTCCTATGGCAAACTAGCAATCTAACGCCACTCATGCGTTATCAAACATGGAGTCTGAGTCCTACTTTTTACTGTTGTTATGGGAAGCTGTATCAGGGGGATGTTGATTTGGTAAGCTGTATGAGGGGGATGTTGATTTGGTAAGCTGTATGAGGGGGATGTTGATTTGGTAAGCTGTATGAGGGGGATGTTGATTTGGTAAGCTGTATGAGGGGGATGCTGATTTGGTAAGCTGTATGAGGGGGATGTTGATTTGGTAAGCTGTATCAGGGGGATGTTGATTTGGTAAGCTGTATGAGGGGGATGTTGATTTGGTAAGCTGTATGAGGGGATGTTGATTTGGTAAGCTGTATGAGGGGATGTTGATTTGGTAAGCTGTATGAGGGGGGGATGTTTTTATTGGAAGCTGTATGAGGAGGGGTGTTTTTATGGGAAGCTCTATGAGGGGGGATGTTGTTGTGGGAAGCTGTGGGGGTCTATAGCATGATAGTTCAAACTTGAAATTCTTGACCCGCTCCACTCCTTGTGAGAGAGGTCAGAGACCACACACACACACAGACAGACAGACAGACAGACAGACAGACAGACAGACACAGAGTCCAGTGGTTCTGAGAAGAGCCTTGGAATGGAGTCGGAACTGTGTCTGTCTGAAGGTGAACAAACAGGGAAGAGGGACTTATATAACATTTCCCAGAAGGGCATTCCACAGGCTTGTCTGAACACAAGAGTGAGGGGCAAGAAGGAAAATATATGAGGAAATAAACAGAGAGAGATGGGGAGAGTGTAGTAATGAATGCATAGGAAGTAGGGCTGCAGGTAGCCTCGTGGTTAAGCGCTTTGGTCCAGTAACTGAAAGGTTGTTGGTTTGAATCCCTGAGCCGACTAGGTGAAAAAAATCTGTTGATGTACCCTTGAGCAAGGCACTTAACGCTAGTTGGTCTGGAAAATAATTTCTGCTAAATGACTAATATGTAAACGTGAAGAAGTTATTGAGAAAGAAATAGATTCCTGACAGATCTCCCTATGAGGCTGTGTTTCTTGTAAGTGGGGTTTGATTTCATAACAACAACCAATTTATGACTTTATAAAGTGTTTCCCAGACACCAAGCCCTGTGATTCCTGAGAAATGAGTCAAGATGTCCCATCTGTGTGTGTGTGTGTGTTTTTGTCAGCCTGTTTTTCATCTCAAGACATTCCCAGCTGTTTTTCCAGGTAGATTTCTCATGCTACTCACGGCCGGTCACGTTGACTGTGGCCCCGCCCACACCTGGCCACCAACTGAATGGAGCTCACCTCAGCCACACCTCTTCCCACCTCTGATCAGAGAGAGAAGAACAACAAAGGCAGGACAGGAAACCAACTGGTGGGGGAGAGAGAAGAGAGAGAGATGGGGGACAGGGAGAGAGAAAGAAATAAGGGGGAAGAAGAAGAGAGGAGAGAGATAGTGAGGGAAAGGAGGAGCAGCAAGATGGAATGAAAAGGGAGATTGCGAGGAAGAGAAAAGAGGGAGTGTGAGGGATGCAATGAGCTCATGCTCTGTCCCCCGACCCAGCCCACCAAGAGTGACTCATCCCTGGCAGGTGTGTGTGTGTGTGTGTGTGTGTGTGTGTGTGTGTGTGTGTGTGTGTGTGTGTGTGTGTGTGTGTGTGTGTGTGTGTGTGTGTGTGTGTGTGTGTGTGTGTGTGTGTGTGTGTGTGTGTGTGTGTGTGTGTGTGTGTGTGTGTGTGTGTGTGTGTGTGTGTGTGTGTGTGTGTGTGTGTGTGTGTGTGTGTGTGTGTGTGTGTGCGTGCGTGCGTGCGTGCGTGCGTGCGTGCGTGCGTGCGTGCGTGCGTGCGTTTAGGTCTGGGCGTGTCTAAAACACAACAGATAGAGAGCATGTTTCCTCAAGCACATCATTTCACCAGAACTTACAGAGAGGATCTCAACAACAGGCTAGTTAGTTACAACACTGTCTGCCTGGTGTTGTAATACCTAACATACCTTAATACCCAACCTATCACAGTCATGAAGCAAGACGGAGATCAAAGAGATCTCCCCAATGAAAGGGAGAAAAGCCAGTAAGGAAAGGGAAAAAATAAGAGACATGGTAAAGATGGAGGACAGGGGAAACTGGTGAAAGAGATGGACAGTAGAAAGAACCAAAGAAAACAGAGTAGAGAGAGATGTTTCCTGTGTTTCTCCTGACCCTGTTCTCATTTCAAGAGCCAAAACACGACGTCCCACACTTCCACAACCCTGCTCTGTCCTGTCCTGTTCTGCTGGAGTTATAACTAGAACTAGACTCCCAGACATCCTGCCCCTAGCCCTGCTCCTTACCCCCTTGCCCCCTACTCCTCCTCCCCTCCCTCAGCAGCAGGACAACACCACCTGGACCCTACTCAATGAGTGAGTGTGTGGTTGTGTGTGTGTGTGTTTGTGCGTGTATGTGTGTATGGGTATTCATGGTAGTGAGTAGCAATGAGCTGTAGGTGTTTACTGTATGTATGTGTGTGGTGATGTTAATGAGGTGTGTATTTATGTGTGTGTGTAGTGTATGTTCATGTTTGTGTTACATGGTGATGAGTGTTAATGAGGTGTGTATTTATGTGTGTGTGTAGTGTATGTTCATGTTTGTGTTACATGGTGATGAGTGTTAATGAGGTGTGTATTTATGTGTGTGTAGTGTATGTTTGTGTTACATGGTGATGAGTGTTAATGAGGTGTGTATTTATGTGTGTGTAGTGGTGAGTGTTAATGAGGTGTGTATGTATGTGTGTGTAGTGGTGAGTGTTAATGAGGTGTGTATTTATGTGTGTGTAGTGTATGTTCGTGTTTGAGTTACATGGTGGTGAGTGTTAATGAGGTGTGTATTTATGTGTGTGTGTAGTGGTGAGTGTTAATGAGGTGTGTATTTATGTGTGTGTGTAGTGGTGAGTGTTAATGAGGTGTGTATTTATGTGTGTGTGTAGTGGTGAGTGTTAATGAGGTGTGTATTTATGTGTGTGTAGTGGTGAGTGTTAATGAGGTGTGTATTTATGTGTGTGTAGTGTATGTTCGTGTTTGAGTTACATGGTGATGAGTGTTAATGAGATGTGTATTTATGTGTGTGTGTAGTGGTGAGTGTTAATGAGGTGTGTATTTATGTGTGTGTAGTGTATGTTCGTGTTTGAGTTACATGGTGATGAGTGTTAATGAGGTGTGTATTTATGTGTGTGTAGTGTATGTTCGTGTTTGAGTTACATGGTGATGAGGGCGGTTCAAACCACAAGCTTTCCTCCCCTAATTCCTTTTTCTTCCTCATGCTTCTGTCATAGTGGCGGTAATGGATCTGGGACGATGCCAATGGACCATGACTAGCCACATGTACTATAGGGGTGGAGAGGAGAGAGAGGGAGGGAGGGAGGGGACAGTGGAGAGGGAAAAGGGACAGCGAGAGGGAGAGCGAGAGGAAGTGGGGAGAGGGCGAGGGCGAGGGCAGGGGAGAGAAGGAGATGGAGGACAGAAGGGAGAAGATGAGAGAGAGGGGAGAGAGAGGGAGAGGAAGGAGGGAGAGAAGAGAGGAGAGGTAAAGGTGAAGGTAGAGGGAGAGGGAAAGGAGATGGTTAAATGGCCTACAAGCCTGGTTATTAGTGGGAATATCACATACTCAAGAACAGTACAACTCAGAACACACATACCTTCCCCAACACACACACAGCAGGATTACTAATGTACGATCACTGACCCAGATTGTCTCCCGGAAGCATCCCGTTTCCTGTGTTGTTATGGTGAGAGTTTGTGGCATGGCTGATGCCTCCCAGGAGGAGAGGATACATTTCTCCCCTCATTCACCCAGGAACCAACCCCCCTCCCTCACCACCATTAGTACACACTCTCAAACACACACATATACTCTTTCTTTTTAACACACACATGCACACACACACCAGACCTGGGTTCAAATACTATTTAGGGTACTGTTTGGAAGTAGGTATTCTGATGTTTTTTTTTAATTGATTGTATTTGGGAATACACTTGGAAAGTTTTGGCATGTACTTGCAAATCTTAAAATAAACAGAAAAGCATACTACCCTTTCACAAAATATTTTGTAATTATGACAGTATGACAGTGTGTGTGCATGTGTGTGGGTGCGTGCATGTGTGTGTGTGTGTTTGTGTGTGTGTGTGTGTGTGTGTGTGTGTGTGTGCGTGCGTGCGTGCGTGCGTGCGTGCGTGTGTGCGCGCGCGCCCGCGTGTGTGTGTGTGTGTGTGTGTGTGTGTGTGTGTGTGTGTGTGCGTGTGTGTGTGCGAGGGTGTGTGTGTGTGTATATGTGCGTGTGTGAGCGTGTTTGTGAGGGCGTGTGTGTGCGTCCATAGAGAACACTTTGGTTGTTTTATTATTTAATAGAATAAATGAGTGTGCTTAGTTAGGCCTAACGAGCAGAGAAGGAGAGATGGAGAGAGAGAGGGAGGAGAGGAGTGATGGATGAGACCTCGTTAAGAGAGACCAGGTGGGACCTCTCCCTTCAGAATCCCTCAGTCCGTCCAGGATTGCACATTTTTGGGGCAAAATCAACAATTCCCAGCATATTATGCCAGGGCCTGCAAATGTCACTGCACTATTTCCACATAAAACAGTCAAATCATCTCAAGATTATTGCACACAAATCTCTCTTCACAGCACTTTTACTTCATAGAAATGGTTCAATCAAGCAACAAATCATCAGTAGCGGTGGGTAAAATCACTGAGGATGCCAAGCCAGTAAAACATTGCCCTATTACAACCTACTCTGTGTTGTGATAATTGTGTTGTTTGCTCTGTAAATCCTTGTAATTCATATGCCTTGCTACCGTGACATATACAGAGCATTCAGAAAGTATTCAGACCCCTTTACATTTTACACATGTTCTTACATTACAGCCTTATTCTAAAATTGATTAAAATTGTTTTTTCCCCTCATCAATTTACACATAATACCTCATAATGAACATCTCTGGAGACCTGAAAATAGCTGTGCAGCTACTCTCCCCATCCAACCTGACAGAGCTTGAGAAGAACTGCAGAGAAGGATGGGAGACACTCCCCAAATACAGGTGTGCCAAGCTTGTAGCATCACACCTTTATTTAACCAGGTAGGCTAGTTGAGAACAAGTTCTCATTTACAACTGCGACCTGGCCAAGATAAAGCATAGCAGTGTGAACAGACAACAACACAGAGTTACACATGGAGTAAACAATGAACAAGTCAATAACACAGTAGAAAAAAAGAGAGTCTATATACATTGTGTGCAAAAGGCATGAGGAGGTAGGCGAATAATTACAATTTAGCAGATTAACACTGGAGTGATAAATGATCAAATGGTCATGTGCAGGTAGAGATACTGGTGTGCAAAAGAGCAGAAAAGTAAATAAATAAAAACAGTATGGGGATGAGGTAGGTAAATTGGGTGGGCTATTTACCGATGGACTATGTACAGCTGCAGCGATCGGTTAGCTGCTCAGATAGCAGATGTTTGAAGTTGGTGAGGGAGATAAAAGTCTCCAACTTCAGCGATTTTTGCAATTCGTTCCAGTCACAGGCAGCAGAGAACTGGAAGGAAAGGCGGCCAAATTAGGTGTTGGCTTTAGGGATGGTTAGTGAGATACACCTGCTGGAGAGCGTGCTACGGGTGGGTATTGCCATCGTGACCAGTGAACTGAGATAAGGCGGAGCTTTACCTAGCATGGACATGTAGATGACCTGGAGCCAGTGGGTCTGGCGACGAATATGTAGCGAGGACCAGCCGACTAGAGCATACAGGTCGCAGTGGTGGGTGGTACACGGTGCTTTAGTAACAAAACGGATGGCACTGTGATAAACTGCATCCAGTTTGCTGAGTAGAGTATTGGAAGTTATTTTGTAGATGACATCGCCGAAGTCGAGGATCGGTAGGATAGTCAGTTTTACTAGGGTAAGTTTGGCGGCATGAGTGAAGGAGGCTTTGTTGCGGAATAGAAAGCCGACTCTAGATTTGATTTTAGATTGGAGATGTTTGATATGAGTCTGGAAGGAGAGTTTACAGTCTAGCCAGACACCTAGGTACTTATAGATGTCCACATATTCTAGGTCGGAACCATCCAGGGTGGTGATGCTAGTCGGGCGTGCGGGTGCAGGCAGCGAACGGTTGAAAAGCATGCATTTGGTTTTACTAGCGTTTAAGAGCAGTTGGAGGCCACGGAAGGAGTGTTGTATGGCATTGAAGTTCGTTTGGAGGTTAGATAGCACCGTGTCCAAGGAAGGGCCAGAAGTATACAGAATGGTGTCGTCTGCGTATAGGTGGATCAGGGAATTGCCCGCAGCAAGAGCAACATTGAGGCTGTAATCACTGCCGAAAGTGCTTCAACAAATTACTGAGTAAAGGGTCTGAATACTTATGTAAATGTGATATTTTTTTAACATTTCTGCAAATGTATAAAAAAAATTTAATATCACATTTACATAAGTATTCAGACCCTTTTCTCAGTACTTTGTTGAAGCACCTTAGGCAGCGATTACAGCCTAAAGTCTTCTTGGGTATGAAGCTACAAGCTTGGCACACCTGTATTTGGGGACTTTCTCCCATTATTTTCTGCAAATCCTCTCAAGCTCAGTTAGGCTGGATGGGGAGCGTAACTGCACAGCTATTTTCATGTCTCTCCAGAGATGTTCGATCAGGTTCAAGTCCGGGCTCTTGCTGTGCCACCCAAGGACATTCAGAAACTTTGTCCCAAAGCCACTTCTGGGTTGTCTTGGCTGTGTGCTTTGCTTCATTTTCCTGTTGGAAGGTGAACCTTCACCCTAGTCTGAGGTCCTGAGCGCTCTGGAGTAGGCTTTCATCAAGGATCTCTCTGTACTTTGTTCCGTTCATCTCTCACTCGATCCTGACTGGTCTCCCAGTCCCTGCCGCTGAAAAATACCCCCCCATGTTTAACATTCACAAGGCCGCAGGTCCAGATGGATTACCAGGATACATCCTAAGAGCATGCGCTGACCAGCTGGCAAGTGTCTTCACTGACATTTTCAACCTCTCCCTGACCCAGTCTGTAATACCTACAGTACCAGTCAAAAGTATGGACACACCTACTCATTCAAAGGTTTGTCTTCATTGTAGAATAATAGTGAAGACATCAAAACTATGAAATAACACATATGGAATCATGTAGTATCCAAAAAAGTGTTAAACAAGTCAAAATATATTTTGTATTTGAGATTCTTCAAAGTAGCCACCCTTTTCCTTGATTACAGCTTTGCACATTCTTGGCATTCTCTCAACTAGCTTCATGAGGAATGTTTTTCACAAGGAGTTCCCACATATGCTGAGCACTTGTTGGCTGTTTCTCCTTCTCTCTGTGGCCCAACTCATCCCAAACCATCTAAATTGGGTTGAGGTTGGGTGATTGCAGAAGCCAGGTCATCTGATGCAGCGCTCCATCACCCTCCTTCTTGATCAAATAGCCCTTACACAGCCTGTAGGTGTGGTGGGTCATTGTCCTTTTGAAAAACAAATGATAGACCCACTAAGTGAAAACCAGATGGGATAACGTATCGCTGCAGAATTCTGTGGTAGCCATGCTGGTTAAATGTACCTTGAATTCTAAATAAATCACAGACAGTATCACCAACAAAGCACCCCGACACCATAAAACTTCCTCCTCCATGTTTCACGCTGGGAACCACACATGTGGAGATCATCCATTCACCTACCCTTCGTCTCACAGTGTTTTGATTTGTTTAACACTTTTTTGGTTACTACATGATTTCATATGTGTTATTTCATAGTTTTGATGTCTTCACTACTACTCTACAATGTAGAAAATAGTAAAAATAAACAAAACTCCTTGAATGAGTAGGCGTTCTAAAACTTTGGACCGGTAGTGTATCTCAATTACCACGTACCCCTGCACATGAACTCAGTACTGGTACCCTGTGTATATAGCCAAGTTATTGTTACTCATTATGTATCTATTATATATTTTATTATTACATGTTTAACTTTCTGATTATTTCTCTATTTTCATTCCCTCTGCATTGTTGGGAAGTGCTCGTAAGTAAGCATTTTAATTTCACATTTTATTTGATACTACACTGAGTGTACAAAACATTACGGACACCTGATTTTTCCACTTCAATCAGTGTAGATGAGGAAAAGGCAGGTTAAAGAAGGATTTTTTTAAGCCTTGAAATGACTGAGAAATGGATTGTGTTTGTGTACCATTCAGAGGGTGAATGGGCAAGACAAAATATTTAAGTGCCTTTGAACGGGGTATGGTAGTAGGTGCCAGGCGCTCCGTTTTGTGTCAAGAACTGCAACGCTGCTGAGTTTTTCACGCTCAACAGTTTCCCATGTGTATCAAGAACGGTCCACCACCCAAAATACATCCAGCCAACTTGACACAAGTGTGCAGAAGCATTGGAGTCTTCATGGGGCAGCATCCCTGTGGAACACTTTCGACACCTTGTAGATTCCATGCCCCGACAAATTCAGGCTGTTCTGAGGTTAAAAGAGCTAGGCTGCAACTCAATATTAGGAAGGTGTTCTTAATGTTTTGTACACTAAGTGCATATGCACACAAAAGCAATCTGCCAAAACCCCTTCACAAACATACAGTCGTGACCAAAAGTTTTGAGAATTACACAATAAATTTTCACAAAGTCTGCTGCCTCAGTTTGAAAGAAGGCAATTTGCATATACTCCAGAATGTTATGAAGAGTGATCAGATGAATTGCAATTAATCGCGAAGTCCCTCTTTGCCATGCAAATGAACAGAATCCAAAAAACATTTCCACTGCATAACAGCCCTGCCGCAAAAGGACCAGCTGACATCATGTCAGTGATTCTCTCATTAACACAGGTTTGAGTGTTGACGAGGACAAGGCTGGAGATCACTCTGTCATGCTGATTGAGTTCGAATAACAGACTGGAAGCTTCAAAAGGAATCATGGTGCTTGGAATCATTGTTCTTCCTGTGTCAAACATGGTTACCTGCAAGGATACACGTGCCATCATCATTGCTTTGCACAAAAAGGGCTTCACAGGCAAGGATATTGCTGCCAGTAAGATTGCACCTAAATCAACCATTTTTCAGATCATCAAGAACTTCAAGGAGAGCGGTTCAATTGTTGTGAAGAAGGCTTCAGGGCGCCTAAGAAAATCCAGTCCACTCACTCACAATTTTGCCTAAGAACACAGCCATGAATAAAGAATGGTACCAACACATCCTCAGAGAGCAACTTCTCCTGACCATCCAGGAACAGTTTGGTGACGAACTATGCCTTTTCCAGCATGATGGAGCACATTGCCATAAGGCAAAAGTGACAACTAAGTGGCTCGGGGAACAAAACAGTGATATTTTGTGTCCATGGTCAGGAAACTCCCCAGACCTTAATCCTATTGAGAACTTGTGGTCAATCCTCAAGAGGCGGGTCGACAAACAAAAACCCACAAATTCTGACAAACTCCAAGCATTGATTATGCAAGAATGGGCTGCCATCAGTCAGGATGAGGCCCAGATGTTAATTGACAGCATGCCAGGGCGGATTGCAAAAAGAAGGGTCAACACTGCAAATATTGACTCTTTGCATCAACTTCATGTAATTGTCAATAAAAGCATTTTGACACTTATGAAATGCTTGTAATTATACTTCAGTATTCCACAGTAACATCTGACAAAAATATCTAAAGACACTGAAGCAGCAGACTGTGGAAATTAATATTTGCGTCATTCTCAAAACTTTTGGCAACTACTATATACACATAATTACAACCCCTCCCCACATACACACACACCCTGCCCCCAAAAACACACACACACAAACTAATATCCCAACCAGACTGTTACAATTATTCAAAGTTTTCCAACCTTAATTACCATTTCAATTAGCATGGCTGTGAGAAGGAATAATCTGACAGCATATGGCTGAGGGCACAGAAACATAATCCCATAACTGCTTGTATTTACTCCTTCTCTGTTCTGTCGCTCATGACAAGCTAGTCTAATTACTATTGTAGGGGGTGGGGGGGGGCAAACCCATAGCAGCGCTACTGCTAGAAGATACTTAAAGAATTCTTGTCTTGCCACTGGGGTGTTGTTCAATGGGCAGAAGTCATAGTACAATACTCATTGAGGGATACTAGTAGAGAGGGAACAGATGAACATGCGTGGCTAAGACACAAAAGAGAGAGGTTTTTATTTGATTTATTGAAAAAGGAATTGAGACATCTGGTGTCTGTAGAGACGGATGATGCTCCGTCTTTCTTCCATTCAGATAAGAGATCCCCCAAAAACACTCCACACTTGTTTGTGGAAAAAAGAGAGGAGACAGAGTCATTAGCTTTCTTAAACAATGTTATTCTTTATTGCAAGTGTCTATAAAGAATCAATACAGTCTAAAGCCATGGCAACTACACTAGGTTTAAATGATCATCTCTTAGTAGCATCTCAATAAGAGATATGAAGTATTTACAATGGAAGACACAGCAAGTTAAGCTAGGTCGTCATATCATCGTAATGTTTAGACGCTAAATAAAAACCCAACAGGAACGCTATGCAAATGCAAAAAAAAACACTGGTCAAATCACCAATACGCTCTATTAGCAAAAACAAACAGAACACTTTCCATTATATCAATTGGCAGAAAAAAATTACAAAGAGCAAAAAAATAATATATTTTAAGGTTTAACAAACATTATTAACATATTATTATACAGTTGGTACCTCTCTATAAACAAATTTCTTAAAAATGTAAATATTGCATGTGCCATTCGTGAAATGTACCTAAGTAGCAAGAATAAACGTGTATGTCAAGTATCAATGAATCATTTGTTCTCAAAGTATTTCTCGGAATTACAGCATTAGAAAATGTCCTTGTAGAGGCAATCATTTCACAAGACCATCCTGTAATAATCATTTTAAAATCCAGGCCAAACATTGCTGCTTGTATATAACTTAATAATTAGTGCTTTCATTGTTTCCGGGAATTCACTCCAAACACATAAACAGTACAAACATAATGTATCATCTTTAACTTAAAATTTCTCTCAAACAAAAGGTTCAGCTTGCGCTCAATTCTATTCTCTGTATTTGTACATTTTTACAGTATATAGGCGAACGTTGAGTACCAATGAACTGACAAAGTAAGCTACACTCTTCGTCCTTACGTTTTTGCCTGTTTCTTTTGTCTTATTCTGCATGTTGTAGCAGTTGTCGTAGATGTTATTGTTGTGGTATTTCTTCTCGTTGTCAAGGTGGTTACGTTCCCCAAGAGGAGAACATGGAATAGACTACATTCAAGTGTCTTGTGTTTACAATCTAGGCAGTTTGTAAGTGCAAGACCGTGCAGCGTCAGCTCTGGTGTGTTTCCTCCTTCCTTACTGTCTCACAGCCCAAAGCAGCAGCCATGGCTTCAGGCATGTCAAAACCTCTCTGAAAACCAGTCATGAGTCTGCCCAGCCCAATCACAGCCCAATAACAGCACACCTCTGTGCCAAATAGCCTATCACAGCTAACCACGGGCGCCGTGCTGAGGCATCAGGTGAGAATAACGTGTCACAGGTGGGTCATTGTGAGTGAACTAGGTAATCTGTTAAAGTATATCAAGGCTTTGTCTCAATGATGGTGTAGGCATTAACAACAGACCACCAGCCCAGGTGAAACTGGGACATGCGGATGTGTGTGATGATGATGATGTGTGTGTGTGATGATGATGAGTGTCCTACTCTAGAAAACTCCTCCTGGATCCCATTCTCCTGGCTTTTACTTGCGTGTTGAATAATGCCGAACAGCTTCTTCTCGTAAGCTTTGTATGCAATGATAAATATATTACTATGGCATATTAATATATAGTAACTATATGTGAACGAACTGTAATAATCTCAATAATCTTTGATTGCAGAGGAAAAGAGGTCAGACAGACATTTCTTCCTCTCCGGCTGCTCAGACAAGCATTCCGTCTCCATGGCAATGGGTTTAAGTCTTTGATTTTCTGCGTGTTTATAGGTCCAAACTAAACGTCCATCAGAAACTGCGGACAGGAGAGTAGTAAGGCTTTGGATTGGTGTTCATAAAAACATTCACCTCTGAAAATAAATAAATATATCTCGATATATATTTCTGGTGTGTAAATAAGTACTAACCTGGTTTGCTCTGAGGTAGGGGTTTTAAGCAACTGCTAACTCACTACGTTGTTGAATATATTTGAAAATGCCACCTCTCTTCAGTACAAATTCAGTGTACACATCCACACACACACACATGCACCACTAAGTGCACACATATAAATAAATAAACATGTGTAAGTATGTATAACGTGTGTTTCGCATATCTTGAGGTTTGGTTCAAGGTGAGGTTAACTGGCCCTGTCAGCCAAAGCCAAACGATAACCAGTGGAATAATAATAATAATAAGAACAATAATAATAATATCATTTTGCAGAAGTAACTTTGAATGTACATAGATAATCTTTGACGAAACATTCTTTTTATTTGTCTAGATAGCAGCAGCGACGGCCCCTCAATGTCTGGGTGCCGAGAGGGGGGAGTGAAGATAGGAGACTTGGGGGATCAAGTGTCCACATTGTCGTGACGACGGCGGCCTTGTTGACCCCTAGGGGAGGGGATGGTGGAGGTTAAAGTTTGTCTACTGCAGCACATGGTCCAGCTGTTGGCGTGGCGACCTCGTCACTAGGCTGCAGCGTTATCCATCGTTCACAGCCAGGAGAGAGAGAGAGAGAGAGGAGAGAAAGAAAGAGAGAGAAAGAGAGAGAGAAAGAGGGGGTATAGGAGGGGGGGTGGTCCCATCAGATTTCAGTCTGAATGGAGGGAAAGAGAAACAGAGGTGTGGTTTGGTTAATTATATTATCTACAAGAAAATCCCACATACAGACTTAAAAATGCATTCCTGTTTTTGTCCCACTATGCTCTTGTTATCTCTTCCATTGAAAACGATGTGTACGTACAGTATGTGTGAGTGTGTGTACGTACAGTATGTGTGCGTAAGTGTGTGTACGTACAGTATGTGTGCGTAAGTGTGTGTACGTACAGTATGTGTGCGTAAGTGTGTGTACGTACAGTATGTGTGCGTGAGTGTGTGTACTTACAGTATGTGTGCGAGAGTGTGTACGTACAGTATGTGTGCGTGAGTGTGTGTGCGCGAGTGTGTGTACATACAGTATGTGTGCGTGAGTGTGTGTACGTACAGTATGTGTGCGTGAGTGTGTGTGTACGTACAGTATGTGTACGTGAATGTGTGTACGTACAGTGTGTGTGAGTGTGTGTGCGTGCGTGCGTGCGTGCGTATGTGTACGTGAGTATGTGTACGTACAGCATGTGTACGTGAGTATGTGTACATACAGTGTGTGTGCGTGAGTGTGTACGTACAGTATGTGTACGTGAGTGTGTGTACGTACAGTATGTGTACGTGAGTATGTGTACGTACAGTATGTGTACGTGAGTGTGTGTACATACAGTATGTGTACGTGAGTATGTGTGTGTGCGTGAGTGTGTGTACGTACAGTATGTGTGCGTGAGTGTGTACGTACAGTATGTGTGCGTGAGTGTGTGTACGTACAGTATGTGTGCGTGAGTGTGTGTACGTACAGTATGTGTGCGTGAGTGTGCTCGTCAGCTGGGAGACAATCAAGTGGCAGAGGGGAAACAGAGCAACGTTTAGCACTATTCAGCTGAGAGAGCACAGTCTCCAATGACGACAAACACTGATCCATACCAACACTGACACACACGTTGAAAAACCTACAGAAGCATATGCAAAAGCACAGAAAATAAAACACACACCTAAGCATACAGCACTCTAAGAGAAACATAAAACACAGAAAAACAGACAAAAACAGACCAGATAAACAAACAAGCACAAACACTTACAAACACAGAGTGTTTTTCTGGCCTTGTGTAAACACTGAGTAGTGTCTCTCTCTCTCTCTCTGAAGAACAGTGCTGTGACCCTTGCTCTTGTGTACTTGTTTGTGCAGTGTGATCTGCATGCAGTGCTGGCGTGGAAGTAACAGCACACTGCACTTCCCCTCCATGCCTCCATTTCTCCCACTCACTCACTCACTCACTCACTAACTACCTCTCTTCTCCCTCTCTCTTTTTCCAGTGGTGGAAAAAGTACCCTATTGTCATACTTCAGTAAAAGTAAAGATATCTTAACAGAAAATGGCTCAAGTGAAAGTCACCCAGTAAAATACTAATTGAGTAAAAGTCTAAAAGTATTTGATTTTAAATATACTTCAGTATGAAAAGTAAATGTAATTTCTAAAATATGCTTAAGTATCAAAAGTAAAAGTATAAATCATTTTAAATTCCTTAAATTAAGCAAACCAGATGGCACCATTTTCTTGTTTTTTTCATTTACGGATAGTCAGGACTGCACTCCAACACAGACACAACTTACAAATGAATCATCTGTGTTTAATGAGTCTGCCAGATCAGAGGCAGAAGGAATGAGCAGGAAAGTTCTCTTGATAAATGTGTAAATTGGACCATTTTCCTGTTCTGCTAAGAATTCAAAATGTAATGAGTAATGAGTACTTTTGAGTGTCAGGGAAAACATATGAGGTAAAAAGTACATTATTTTCTTTAGGAATAAAGTGAAGTAAAAGTTGTCAAAAATATAAACAGTAAAGTACAGATACCCCAAAAAACTACTTAAGTAGTACTTCAACGTTTTACTTATGTACTTTCCACCACTGTCTTTTTCAAGCAGAGAACAAGAGGTTTTTTCACAGAGCTGGCCACTCTCTTAAACAAACCTGATTCAGAACCCGCAGTGTTAGGAAACACACACACACACACACACACACACACACACACACACACACAGACACAGAGAGTGAAAAATGACATAACATCAGAACTTGAAACAAAACGCCAGACCAAAACACTATAATAATGATACTTTCCCAGAATACTGATCCTCGATACCCACCTACTAAGAGAACTCCATATACCCACCTACTAGGAGAACCCCCTATACCCACCTACTAGGAGAACTCCCTATACCCACCTACTAGAACTCCCTATACCCACCTACTAGGAGAACCCCCTATACCCACCTACTAGGAGAACTCCCTATACCCACCTACTAGGAGAACTCCCTATACCCACCTACTAGGAGAACCCCCTATACCCACCTACTAGGAGAACCCACCTACTAGGAGAACCCCCTATACCCACCTACTAGGAGAACCCACCTCCTAGGAGAAAGAGAGGAATGGGATAACTACTATTTATACCCAAAACTGCTAAATGCCTCTGTCACTCCACAGTCACAGAGGAGGTGCAGTACATAGTATACTAGTAAATAGAGGAGTGATTCACCTTGCGCTACTCACACTCACAGGAGGCTGATTAGAGTCTCTATTATCCTGCTAATCACATTAGAGGGGCTGACCCACTTCCACAGACACTGTGTCACCCTGTGCCGTGCTCTGTCAGATATACAACCAGGAACCAGGACCTAGCCTGTTCATGGGAACCACACCTCATGGCTGACCAACCTCACCATAAAACCACACCTCATGGCTGACCAACCTCACCATAACGCCACACCTCATGGCTGTCCAACCTCACCATAACGCAACATCTCATGGCTGACCAACCTCACCATAACGCCACACCTCATGGCTGACCAACCTCACCATAACGCAACACCTCATGGCTGACCAACCTCACCATAACGCAACACCTTATGGCTGACCAACCTCATCATAACGCCACACCTCATGGCTGACCAACCTCACCATAACACCACACCTCATGGTTGTCTAACCTCACCATAACGCAACACCTCATGGCTGTCCAACCTCACCATAACACCACACTTGATAAAATATCTTCTGACCCGGTGTGGTGTATGTGACGGCAGAGTTCACAGAAGTAGTTTGAATTTCACAGGGCCAATTACACCCAGGGTCCAGTCACTCCATTCAGGGAGAGGGTTGGACAACCAGAGTAACAAAGTCAACCTGACATGGGAATGTATATGTATGCGTGTGTGTGTGTCTGTGTGTGTCTGTGTGTGTCGGTGTGTGTCTGGGTGTGTCTGTGTGTCTGTGTGTCTGTGTGTGCGTGCCCCAGCAGGGCCAGTCCAGACCAGTTGGTTGCAGACACAGGGGTGTGAGGGAGTGGGGATGAGGGAGAGTTGCCGAGAATCAGAGCTTAATCATCTCACACACACAACCGAGGTTTCTAAACACACACCCCTGGTTACCAATCACACAGTCCTGCCAAGCCATCACAATCCCCTTTTATGAGTGGAGACTCAACCAGCACTTCTCAGTGCAGTGCGTGTCAGCTGAGAGAGACTACCTCCCCTAATACAGCTAATTTCACACACGCTGATCACAGAGGGAGAGAGCGAGGGGGTAGAGGGAGGGATAAACAAACCCGTTACAGCCTACCCATCCCCCTTATAGGCACGCCACCACACACCCCTCTACCCCTTCCTGGAAGGTGCCCCTTCCCCCAACCACACTGCTCTCAACATTATTTATTTATTTCTCACTGGCTATACATAGACCTGCTGTTCTCGGGCCAGGAACACTCTACATCACACTCACACACTCCACAGGCATATACAAAGGAGAAGACATGCTACTGTAGTTTAAAGTACAAAGTATGAAGTTCATATCTCAGACAACAGGTCTGTGGTTCTCCTAGCAGTAGCATATCTCAGACAACAGCTCTGTAATTCTCCTAGCAGTATCATATCTCAGACAAAAGGTCTGTAATTATCCTAGCAGTAGCATATCTCAGACAAAAGGTCTGTAATTATCCTAGCAGTAGCATATCTCAGACAACAGGTATGTGGTTATCCTAGCAGTAGCATATCTCAGAAAACAGGTCTGTAATTCTCCTAGCAGTAGCATATCTCAGACACCAGGTCTGTAATTCTTTGAGCAGTAGCATATCTCAGACAACAGGGTTGTGGTTCTTCTAGCAGTAGCATATCTCAGACAACAGGTCTGTAATGCTCCTAGCAGTATCATATCTCAGACAATAAGTCTGTAATTCTCCTAGCAGTAGCATATCTCAGACAACAGGTCTGTGGTTCTCCTAGCAGTAGCATATCTCAGACAACAGGTCTGTGGTTCTCCTAGCAGTAGCATATCTCAGACAACAGGTCTGTGGTTCTCCTAGCAGTATCATATCTCAGACAACAGGTCTGTGGTTCTCCTAGCAGTATCATATCTCAGACAACAGGTCTGTAGTTATCCTAGCAGTAGCATATCTCAGACAACAGGTCTGTGGTTCTCCTAGCAGTATCATATCTCAGACAACAGGTCTGTAGTTATCCTAGCAGTAGCATATCTCAGACAACAGGTCTGTGGTTCTCCTAGCAGTATCATATCTCAGACAACAGGTCTGTGGTTCTCCTAGCAGTATCATATCTCAGACAACAGGTCTGTGGTTCTCCTAGCAGTAGCATATCTCAGACAACAGGTCTGTGGTTCTCCTAGCAGTAGCATAATTCAGACTAACAGTTTTTTTTGTTGGGGCACAGGGTTGATTTAACAAACAACATGTTAACATTTGTTTTTGAATTTGAGAGAGGAAGAGGGAAGAAAAGAGTGTGAACCAAAGAAAAATGGAGCGCGATAAGAAGGAATTGGTGAGGAGGGAGTGAAGCCTGTTCCCGGGAAGTCAGGAGAACATGAGCTCAATGAGGCTTAAGTGATCCTAACTGCAACTCACCTCAGTGTTTGGGAAACCTGTGTGTGTGTGTGCTCTCCCTTCCACTAAATCTAACTCGAAACAAAACAAAATACTCAACAATGTCTAATCCTGAACAGAATGTAATACTCCTTAACTCCCAGCTAAATGGAGGGAACGCTAACAGAGTTTATCTAACCATGGAACATCCCGTCCTAGTTTATGGGTATCACACAGAGAAGGGGAGGGAGGGAGGGGGGTGAAGTGAGAGAGGGGTGAAAGACAGAGAGAGGGCAGGGTAGTGAGGACAGGTGAAGACAAACGTTATTAGAAATACGTCACTACGTCTAGGTATTATTATTGGATAGATCTATAATTAACCACACACAGCAGCTGACAAGTCAATCAGCCTTTTTCAGCACAGCTATGCTATCCTCTAAAATCACACCACTTCAGTGAAGTTAATTTAGGTAACAAATTCAGTTAAAATTCATTCTCAAAAGCAATTATTCTTCTCAAAGAAGTCCATAAAACAGGAGGCAATTCAAGGAATTCCTGTAATGGGGCTATTTAGCTATCTAATTTACTAATTGTTTAATTAGTTGTTAAACAAACGTCTATGGCCAACCAGAGGCCCTCAGCTGGAACTAGCAGCTACAGACAGAGGGCTCTCTGGGCGGAGAGAGAAAGGAGGGCAGAGACCAACTGACTAGGAGACTTAATCACATGACTTACAGTAAACAGAAACTAATGCCAGAAAAAGTGAGAGAAATAAAGAGAGAGGGAGGGACAGAGATAGAGAAAGGGAAAAAGGTGAGTAAGTGAAAGAGCGAAAGTGAGGGTTAGAGTGATATTTGGTCTCAATTAAATTTCAATTCAAGGGGCTTTATTGGCATGGGAAGCATATGTTTACTCTGCCAAAGCAAGTGAAATAGATAATAAACAAAGTGAAATAAACAATAAAAAAATGAAAATAAACATTACACTTATAAAAGTTCCAAAAGAATAAAGACTTTTCAAAAGTCATAGTATGTCTATATACAGTGTTGTAACGATGTGCAAACAGTTAAAGTACAAAAGGGAAAATAAATACATGTAAATATGGGTTGTATTTACAATGGTGTTTGTTCTTCACTGGTTGCCCTTTTCTTGTGGAAACGGGTCACAAATCTTGCTGCTGTGATTGCTCACTGTGGTATTTCACCCAATAGATATGGGAGTTTATCAAAATTGGATTTGTTTTCAGCCTCTCTCTCTCACGCAGATGGTGCTCAGTCATTGCCTCTGAAGGGCCAGATAACCAGTGAGCACTGCTGGGAGGGGCAGGTGCAAGACCCCGGCCCCCACCATCTGCTAACACACACACACTGAGGTAGAGAGGGAAACAAAAGGGGGGACGAGGTCAGAGCTCCCAAATAAAAACAGGGAGAGAATGAGTGTCTCTATCAAACACCTGACAGCCCAAAAGAGAGAGAGCTCTCATAAAAAAAGAGGAAAACATGAAGAAAGGAGAGAGAGGAATGATAAGAGCGTCAGAGAAAAACACAAAGAGATTTTCAGACACAGAGATAGACTAGAGAGCGTAGGAGAGGTCAATACATGTTTCTTATTCTGTTTGCAGATAACTGGTGTTTGCTTGTAGCGTTCCCTTCCTCTCTGCTATTCCCAAGGGCCCTCACACACCCAGAGCCAGTTCAAAGGTTACGTTTCTGACCAGGGGCGGCAGAGTGAGGTGCAGGAGTGGGCCATATGGGGGTATGCTTTGAAATTTAAACAGCCCCCAACCCACTCAGTGACCCCACCCCCTTCCCTCTCCCATCTGAGTGAGTGCATGCCTACCCCCAAACCAAAACAACAACAATGCCAAAAACACTAGCTTTGGACAGGCCATCAGCTCAATGAGTCAATGAACCAATAAACTAATAAGTCTCAAATACTGATATCTAATTCACAAAAACACAAAGCCAGAGTAACCTACAAACACAAGACCAGAGTAACCTACAAACACAAGGCCAGAGTAACCTACAAACACAAGGCCAGAGTAACCTACAAACACAAGGCCAGAGTAACCTACAAACACAAGGCCAGAGTAACCTACAAACACAAGACCAGAGTAACCTACAAACACAAGGCCAGAGTAACCCACAAACACAAGGCCAGAGTAACCTACAAACACAAGGCCAGAGTAACCTACAAACACAAGGCCAGAGTAACCCACAAACACAAGGCCAGAGTAACCTACAAACACAAGGCCAGAGTAACCCACAAACACAAGGCCAGAGTAACCTACAAACACAAGGCCAGAGTAACCTACAAACACAAGGCCAGAGTAACCTACAAACACAAGGCCAGAGTAACCCACAAACACAAGGCCAGAGTAACCTACAAACACAAGGCCAGAGTAACCTACAAACACAAGACCAGAGTAACCTACAAACACAAGGCCAGAGTAACCTACAAACACAAGGCCAGAGTAACCTACAAACACAAGGCCAGAGTAACCTACAAACACAAGGCCAGAGTAACCCACAAACACAAGGCCAGAGTAACCTACAAACACAAGGCCAGAGTAACCTACAAACACAAAGCCAGAGTAACCTACAAACACAAGGCCAGAGTAACCTACAAACACAAGGCCAGAGTAACCTACAAACACAAGGCCAGAGTAACCTACAAACACAAGGCCAGAGTAACCTACAAACACAAGACCAGAGTAACCTACAAACACAAGGCCAGAGTAACCTACAAACACAAGACCAGAGTAACCTACAAACACAAGACCAGAGTAACCTACAAACACAAGACCAGAGTAACCTACAAACACAAGGCCAGAGTAACCTACAAACACAAGGCCAGAGTAACCTACAAACACAAGGCCAGAGTAACCCACAAACACAAGGCCAGAGTAACCTACAAACACAAGGCCAGAGTAACCTACAAACACAAGGCCAGAGTAACCTACAAACACAAGGCCAGAGTAACCCACAAACACAAGGCCAGAGTAACCTACAAACACAAGGCCAGAGTAACCCACAAACACAAAGCCAGAGTAACCCACAAAAACAAGGCCAGAGTAACCTACAAACACAAGGCCAGAGTAACCTACAAACACAAGGCCAGAGTAACCTACAAACACAAGGCCAGAGTAACCCACAAACACAAGGCCAGAGTAACCTACAAACACAAGGCCAGAGTAACCCACAAAAACAAGGCCAGAGTAACCTACAAACACAAGGCCAGAGTAACCCACAAACACAAGGCCAGAGTAACCTACAAACACAAGGCCAGAGTAACCCACAAACACAAGGCCAGAGTAACCCACAAACACAAGGCCAGAGTAACCCACAAACACAAGGCCAGAGTAACCCACAAACACAAGGCCAGAGTAACCCACAAACACAAGGCCAGAGTAACCCACAAACACAAGGCCAGAGTAACCTACAAACACAAGGCCAGAGTAACCTACAAACACAAGGCCAGAGTAACCAACAAACACAAGGCCAGAGTAACCTACAAACACAAGGCCAGAGTAACCTACAAACACAAGGCCAGAGTAACCTACAAATAGATACACACAGCAGCTGTCACACACACACAAAATATAAAGGCCAATTCATCCTCAAATGATTTGCATTCCAAATCCAGCCAGTCACAAATGAATGTGAGCATGTGGAATGCTGACTACGAGTCACGTTGTGGTGCTGAGGGAAGAATGTGGAAAAGCCTGTAATTTCTTGGTAAACACTTTGTTCTTTCTCTCCGGCTGATCATTTGTTTTTCAGGAATGCCATAAATAACCAAGCAATAACCGGCCACAGCCAACTCGTACTGGATCAACTCTGCTCCTTCTCTCTTGCTTTGTTGTCTCCCCTCCTCTGTTCTTACCCCCCTCCCTCCCACTGTGGTCTGTTTTGTCCTGATTTTGAAAAACAAACTAATACATGTCACTCCTCTGTCTCCATTCCTCCTCCCCCATCTCCTCTCCTTCCGTAGCTTAGGGCCAGGTCTTTCTTCTGCTCAACTACAAAACAACTCCGTCAGCAGACATGCTTAGGGTTGCAACATTTTCCAGAAATCCTAGTAGGAGGATTCCGGATTTTCGTGCTTATTCCTCCTGATTTTGGGAATATTCCAACCACTATTTCAGAGAAAACCAGGGAATTTATTGAAAGTTCCCAGAATGTTGCAACCCCAGTCATGCTCAAACACACATGAAATCCCTTATTACACAAACATAAGTAAAAACACTGGCATAATACTTCTTAACACACACCCTTGATTGAGTATGTTTGGCCAATCAGTGCATAGGTTTTTAATCCCCTTGGGAGCAGGTGCAGCGTGTGTGTTAGTCTGTTTTGTAAAGTTCCTCACGGTAAAACAACAACGTGATCTGCAATCCCCCCCAGTAGGTTAGAAAACAAGTGAAAATTCACATCTCCCAGCAGCCTTTGAACACTGCATTCCTAACATGAAACCCAATACCTGACAAGTGATAAACAACTGACTCACTTGTTTTTCTGGGGGACCCAGTGCACTGACTACACCCAGCCCTTCTGTTTACAGCCAGAGAGGGAGACAGAGGAAGAGAGACAGTAGATGAGGAAAGGAGAAAGAGAGCACTCCCTTTACCAGGGCATTGCAGATCACAACATTGTGTAGCCGCTGCTGTATATTTCCCCATCAATGTCCAAACCAAATATATGGGGAGTGTGTTATTTACTGTTGTATAGCAGGCTACTGATACTACAGTAGACATAAGCCAGGAACGAGGTGAAAGGTAATGTTTGGTTTCCCCAACCTCAATAGTTACGGACGGGGTTGAAGTGTGATTTGGTAGGTGAATTGTCCCCTAAATCGATGTATTTTCTGTGATCATTTTGAACAAAATCAGTTTGAGCCTACTTTCCACTACATTTGCTGACTCGTATCCTAATCCTCTCAGAGCACATATAACTGTGTTACATAAAGAAGAAACCACCTAGCCGATATATTCCTTATGGATTGTTCTGGCATGCTGAGCAAAAAAATCTTTAGCATCATTGAAGCAACGCGTTGGGATATTTTCTCCCGTCTCTGTACATTTGCACTAGCGTAGTCTGGTCCAGATGAATAACTGCGTCACAGGAAACGCTGGCTGGGACTCAAGCGCACACATTGATCCAGAATTCAAACAACTTCAATCATTTGCATCACGAAACCACGCGTATTTCCTGCAGCCGTGGCCTTAATGATGTACTGAATGTGTGTGACGGGCTACTCCATACATCACAGTTGGTTTGCACTGAATAAGCTGCATAACAGGACTAATACGCTACACTTCTTATGGTGCTCCGACATGCACCGTCACGTATCATTTCAGCCCCCATGTTTAATAAATCATGTTTAGAGAAATAAATAATATCTATGTTGAAGTAAGTAGTTTCACTATAAGCAGTATACACCAAATACATTTGTTTAAACGGACTTGCAATAACAAACAAACACTAAACACTTTGATGTGGCTCATGCAATGGAATATCTTTTTCGTAATGTCAGTTGAATTGACTCAATAAATCACAGCACACATTGAAGGGTAAGAGTCCTGCTTCTACTTCCTGGCATGGCTACACTCAAAATGTCTAGTCCAGCCATTATGCCATCATTGACTTAAATGGAGACATCCTTTCTATTCATTCTATTTCTATGCCACGTATGAATGAATGGGCTCATGATAAGCATGCAAAGGCACACACATAATCGGCAGAGGCTCACCTTTCACTGCTGTTGCAGTCTCCTTGAAGCCCATGGTGGCATAGGGGCTGGCGTTGAAACCGTTCATGCCCCCCTTGCATCCACACGCTGCCTTGAACCTCAGCAGTCCCTCACAGCCCCCCAGACTTGTGCAACCCCCCAGGCTCCCTTCCATCAGGTTTAAGGCAATGTAGTTTAGTCCGTTTTGGTAGCCTGCCGACGTCTCCCGGCACATGGGGCTGTTGCTGTTCCCATACTCCTCGTCTGAGCCCTCCGAGCTCCGGACCAGCCGCGACACGTTTTCCACCGACGCCGAGCTGTGCCGCTTGTTGGCATCGTGGGCGAACGATGGAGACACTGGCGTTACTGTGGTGGTGGAGGAGAAGGTCTCGGAGCTGTGGCGCCTGCGACCCTGGGGGTCAGCCCGGATCACCTTAACCCAGACAGGGGGGCTGACGGGTGGGGTGGAGGGACCCCCCAGGAGGAAGGACTCCACCGGGGCAGGGGGGACCACCACTACGCCCTCTCCCCCCAGGGTGAGTCTCTGGATGCAGGACGAGGGGCTGGTAGGCAGGGGGGTGGTGGAGTCAGAGGGGCACAGAGAGGCAGGGAGAGAGGCAGAGGGGTTGGTAGGACTGAAGGTCATCTCAGTGTAGTCGTCTTTTACAGCTCCAACCGGGCACACAGGGCTCACACGCTTTTGGAGAGGATATTCCACTACGACTCTCTCCTCCTCTCTCTCCCTCTGGTACTCCTCCTCTCTCTCCCTCTGATCCTCTCTCTGAGGCTGGCTGGGACACACGAGGAGCACAGGACTCGGCTCCATGCGCCCTATTGAAGAAGGGGAATCCCTGTGTTTGGAAGAGCATGAGCTGATGTTGATGTTGACGTATTCGGAGAGTGGCGGGGAACTCCTCGCCGGCCCGTCCACCGAGCCCAGCGATGAAGCAGAGCTTTCAGTCGTGGTAGAGACAGGCGGGTATCGTGTGGCGTTGCCAAAGTCTATGTTGATGTACTCCCCGGGACTCCTGGGCTCAGAGGGGAGAGGGTGTTCGCTCATACAGGGCAGTGTCCTCAGAGAGTCAAGGGCGAGCCGGGTAGGTCGACTCACCCTCCCCCTGTGGACCAGACCCCCCTCCTGGGTCACCCTGCCGGCTCTGAGGATCGAGGGGGCTGAGGAGTGGGTGTTGGTGGGGGGCGTACCGATGGAGACTGGTGAGATGGGACAGTAGTTGGACTCCTCTTCTATCCTCTGCCTCTGTAGACTCATCACCACGTACTGGTCTGTGTCTGTGACACCGTTCCTCTGGGGCTGGGCTTTGAGAGAGCGGGGCAGGGAACTGATGGAGTAAGGCTGTCTGTGGTGAGGGTGAGGCTGGGGGGTAGTGTCTGTGAGGAAGTCTTCTGAGGGGGTGAAGGACACCAGAGGGTCCACAGGGGACATGTTGAGGTACTCCCCATTGGTGAGTTTCTCATCTGAGCTGTCCACAGACATCTTGGCCCCGCAGAACATCCTCATGTAGCCGCTGTCCTCCAGAGACACACTGCCAGGGGAATCTGTATGGGGACCCATCCCAGCTGGAGAGGGGTGAGAGCGGGGGTTGATGATCTGCTTTGGGGCCGACACACACATGGGGCTCATGGGCATGTAAGCATTACCTTTGACCCCCGCTGTCTGAGGGGCCACACCTGGAGTCATGGGCATGTAGCCACTGTCGCCTAGGTGACCGTTGGAGCCTATCTGGACATCGCCATAGTCCTCGGGATAGGTCACTTTTGGGGAAGCCATGTGAGAGCTGCGAACCGATTGGCAACCACTGGTGTAGGTGGCCCTCATGAGCGTGTATTCGTCCAATGAGGCAGAGGAGACCTGGGGCGGTGCCCTGTGCTGGCGCGGGGTGGTGAGGGAGTATGTGCGTTTCCGGTATGCCTTGTCCAGCTCTGGTAACCGGCGGTAACCGTTCTGTCTCTCCATCACCATGTAGCCGTGCAGGTTGCTGCCTTCCCGGGAAGGGGGTGTGTCTTCCCTCAGGGACTCTGGGGTGTTACTGCGGAGGGTGAGGTGCAGGCCTGCAGGGCTGGAGCCATAATCATCACAGGAGATGAAGCCCCCATCACTGGGGGAGACCGAGGCACTGCAGCTGGAGGGGCAAGGAGCACTGCTCTCCGAGCAGGAGGACAGGCTAACAGGGCTGGGGGTGGCTGTGGGTGGAGAGTGAGACAGAGGCATGGACATGGACTTACTGTGCTGGAGGGAAGAGGATTCAAATGTCCGGCTGGGCCGGGCTGTAATGGTGTTTGATCTCCCTAATAGGTTCGGTTGAATACCGGGGCTGAGGGGACTCCCGTTCACAGACATGGGGCGCACCATGGTGCCTTCTCCTTCGCTGGCAGTGCGTATCCGGCAGGAGGTAAATTTACTAACCGGGGAAGTTGTGGCCATGCTGTCAGTGCGCGACCGCCGCTGGAGCCCGGTCTGGCTTGGAGGAAGGTTGTTGAGGTGCCGCCGGGTCGGCACGGAGATGGGGTTGGTGCCTGAAGACTGGCTCTTGCTGCGCGGCCGAAACTCTGACAGCTCCTTCATGGCTTTCATGGCCTCCAATATAGTCTCGTGGATGTTTTGCGCCACCACTGAGTCGTCAGCCTGCATCCACAGCTCGCCTGGTCCCGTGGCTGCTGACCGTCCGACCTCGATGAAGAAAAAGCTCTCTGAGTGCCCGCATCTCCGAATGTTCATCAGCTGTAAACTGACGGACGCGACATCCGAGTTGAGCTTTACGAAGCTGATAGTCCGGCTGGATAAACACAGTCTGTATACCCCGGTCAGATTCCGGCTCTGCCCCAGCCCTTTGGATTTCAGGTTCACTTGCCATACCTCCTTATACGCGGCAGTTACCGGCGTAATCATCCCGTAGTTCGCCTCATCAAACCCCACCAGCGAAGAAGCGGAATTGGAAGCGGAGCCGTCGGAGTACACTTTCCCCTCGCTCATTAAATCCGTTAAGACTCGGTACCAATTCTCCTGCTCTTTTTCATTATCTGCCGCCACGGCAAAATATTCGTCCTTGGTATAGAGGGCGATAAGGTGTTTGTGTTTGGCGTCAGCTCTCTTGTTGATATTGAGGCAGCAGTCAAGAGGTATAACCCTCTTTGCCGCTGACTTGTTTTTCCATTTCTTCTCGCTCTCGTAGTACTCCAGCCGGGCAGGGAAGCCCTCGCCCGGTTCCTTCAGAACGAAGAAGCGCTTGTGTCCGTGCTTCTGCTTCTTGAGGTATCCACATTTCTTAATCTTGGTGTTACTAATGTTCGCGTTGGATAACAAGTGTCCTTCCCCAGTATTTGGAGGACTCGCCATTCTATCGTCCTTTAAAAAAACTAATCTCACTTTCGTTAACCTGTTGTTATATCCTCACTTATCGAAGGCTGGAGAGAAACTCTGTATAGTCCGTATCTCTCAGAGACACTTTCACTCCAGGCGCCGGCTGTGCGTTCGGCGTCTGTAGCTGTTTAACAGTAAATAACCCATATCGCTAAAGTGACCGGAGTGAAGAGGGAAACAATATGTGACGTTCTACACATCCAGCTTTGGTTACAAAAAAAGAGAAGGGGAGGAAAAAAATTCACACACTGACACTGGGTCGCTGCAAACCGACGGGGCGTACCTGCAAATCCGCCTACTTATTGGGCTCATTGGTGGTGGAGAGGGCTGCATGATAGTGAAAAGACTCCGTCAGACGTTAGAAAGCCCTCCCACTCAATTACATTCAATTCAATGGGCTTTATTGGCATGGGAAACATATTTTTACATTGCCAAAGCAAGTGAAATAGATAATAAACAAATAGGAAATAAACAAGGGAAATAAACAATTTAAAAAACGTACATATTACACTCACAAAAGTTGTAAAATAATATTGACGTTTAAAATGTCATATTACTGGCTATGTACACTGTTGTAACAATGCACTCACTCTCATACACACTCCTGACCTCTTGCGACTCAATCTGGGAACTGTTGATGCTGTTCATGTGCTAGTAGGAATGTCCGATTTGCTAACTCTTTGTAGTTATACTCGTGCCGCATTCAACCAGTTAGCAAGTCGGAAATGTCAGGGTTTCCTAGTTCCGACTAGTATATGAATGCACCATTCGCCTGATCATATCTGTAGCCAGTGGTGCATTTACTAGGCCTGTATGCATATTACATGCGTACGTGTATCCTCTTCTTGCAGAGCAACTCTGGCTGTGTAGCCTATTATAAAATGATTTATGACGAGGCGTATCACAGACCCTGGTGGCTATTTGGGTTAAGTATTGTTGTATTTATTAGGTTTGTGCGCAGTATAGCATTGATGATGTCTTGTGTTTGGTTAGTGCGCAATAAGAATTATGGAGGGAAAGCTCAATTATATTCGTCACAGGTTTCAGAGTGGATAAATTGATATAAGTTTGTGTGAATGTACGCACGCCTATGTTATACTTAGATGTTATTTTATTATGATAAGTTAGTGCTGTCAATAAATAACAATGCTATAATAGGCATGTAATACAAGCCTTGATGATATAAAGAATTAGGTATATTTGCATTCGTATTAATTTTTTACACAAGTTATAGCACAATTCTAAAAACACGGCATGATGCATGATCTAGTAGATTCTACAATGGATTATCCATGCTCCGAACGGCAATTGGCATCAACGACGATTTACAACGTGATGAGGCGCATGCGAGAGGAGGGTGCGTGACTGTTCCCAGTCTGTACCCAGCCTCTGCCCTCCTACTTCAGAAGTAAACAAGCATCACGAGACTGCGGCTCTGTGACACAGCTAGGCTGGGAGGGAGAGCGGGAGAGCCTCTGACGCAGGCAACACTCGATATTGCCCCTATGTCCCCTGATAATACCCTACATTCATGCCTGCGCCATGATGGGCAGAGAGCCCTCTCCCTCTTTTCCTCTCTTACCGAATTTGGCAACAGAAGAGTCATTAAACAGTGAAATTGTAAACAACCGTGTGAGAGTGAGAAAAATGCCGCGTTCAAAACAACTGGGAACTCGGTACTCGGAAATCTCCGACTTCAGTGAGTTTAAGACAACTGTGAACTCGGAAAAAAACGAGCTTCGACTGGGAAAATTTGGTTTGAACGGTCATCCAACTCGGATATCAAAGTAAGAAACTCGGGCATCGTTCTAGAGCTCAGAGCTTGGATGACATTCAAACCGATTTTTTGCAGTCGAAGCTCGTTTTGTCAGAGTTCCCAGTTGATTTGAATGCACAGAATTCGGAAGTCAGAGTTCCCAGTTGTCGTGAAAGCACCAAGAGCCCACGGCGCGCTCCGTAGATTGTTACGTAAGGCGCGCGCCCACTGGCCTATTTTTACTGCGCCCAGGCTTACAACAGCACTGCAAGAGTATATTTGCCTTCACAGACTGAGCAAAAGGGGAGATGACCCGTTGGATGCCTCCTCTATTGCGTATTTGAGCACAGATAGCCTACGTTCCACGCAGGAAGGGGAGGGAGAGCGGAGAGAGCACCTCTCAACACAGAAAACAGAAAAATCATGACCCAAATATGGTTATATTATTTTATTTTTATTTTTTATAATGACGCAGAGTCATTGGTCCTGAATCTTCGTGCGTCAGTGGCAGGTGATGTGCGTAGTGATGAAGACAACGCTCTGCCCAGCTGGCTATCACGCTCCCGCCCGAACCTAAAATCCTGCCCGTGCCACCTCATCCCCGATTCTTGTCCCGTAGACTAGAGGGAAATCGGTCTGTTGCGAAAAACACCCTGCTGTCTGCCAGACGAGGTGATGTAAGGTCGTGTTTTTCTGTTTGGTGGTAGGCCTAGGCTACTACATTCTGCCGATGACGCAGATTTTCCTGGAATGGATGTTCGATAGAGAGTCGAGGGTGACAGCTGATGGGAGGCTTTAGTCACCTATTACAATTATGATCCTCACTTTAATTAGAAAATGACATAACATCATTTTTAACATCTTTCATGTGGAATGCCATCATGTAGTGGTTTAAAAAGAAAATGGACTGACCCTGACAGATAGTCAAACATAGATATCCAACCATGATGCACTTTCCACTAAGATGAACTAAGAACTAACAGTCAGTTCGCCCACCACATAAGTGGCCTATGTTAGTGGCATGAAGATGAAACCACTGAAAGTCACTCCCCCACTCCTCTTTATTCCTGTTAAAGACATTTCTGCTGGCTCAGCAGCCAGTCAACTCTGTCCTCAGCACCAAGGTCATTTACACAGTGCCCTGCACAGGTCAATTATGCCAACAATAGCACTGATTTGACTGGTGCCGCACTGGAAATGGAATCAAATCATGAAATGACATCAGCCTGACCCGCTCTCTCCCTCAGTTCCCCTACAGCTGTTGAATTGGTCAAATCAATCAATGCACGGGAGAGTCAGGGCCTGATAGGATACATTTCATTTGGGTGCAGGCTTCACCACCTCACACAACCGTGATATTTTGATAACCGTATAAATCTCTCTAGGACAAGGTGACTTTTATCAAAAATGAAAATTAGCTGCTAATGTAAATAAATAAAATAAAAAACATTAGCAGCTAATTTTCATTTTTGGTGGGTAAATAAAAACAAATATATTGATAAAAGTCACCTTGTCCTAGAGAGATTTATACGGTTATCAAAATATCACGGTTGTGTGAGGTGGTGAAGCCTGCACCCAAATGAAATGTATCCTATCAGGCCCTGACTCTCCCGTGCATTGATTGATTTGACCAATTCAACAGCTGTAGGGGAACTGAGGGAGAGAGCGGGTCAGGCTGATGTCATTTCATGATTTGATTCCATTGTAAGAATCTCTGAATTAACTATCTAATGTTAGCTAAAAGTAGTAATTCATAAATTAGGTACATTTATTTAAATGGACAATTCTGTGAACTGTCTTGTCCACGTTTTAAATTGACACAATAGCTGTTAGAAAAGGTGTCAGCTAGAGATGACGTGCAGGAGCTTGCAGGGATTTGTAGTTTTGCACGATGTCTACTTTGATACTAATTAGCATTTTCAAATCTGTGAGTAAATAGAGCGTAATTTATTGATAAAAATCTTGTCCGAGAGAGATTTACATGGTTATCAAAACGTCAGGGTAAGCCGACATGAAACACAGCCCTTATTTTAAGTGAGTTTAAAACCCCCTCTGGGAAAAATGAATGGTAGAAACATGAATATTTCCCGGATATTATGACACTTCCACTGTGGGGCTCTATTGTCTTTAAACTGTACCAGTCAGAGGGAGGTATCTGGTGTAGATGTCTTCAAAACTACCTCTTAAAGAGAGACTTGAATCTAGGTCCGTCTCTTTACACATGTATCTCTCTCTCTTAGACCTAGTTTGTGTTGTCAAAGTAGTGTATTTAAAGGGGCCCTAAGACGGTTTACTATAACATTCATTTATGAAGCGCGGGAGTGCTGATATGTTGAATAGGATTTTAATAGGTTGAGGATTTAGCATATTCATCTTTAGACCATGTGGACGTGAAGGAGACGACCAGGGAAGACTGGCGACCATCTGGTATTCCCTCTACCTGGTCGGTTAACTCTAGCACCCAGAACTAACAGCCATTATACTACTGCAGCACCCTGTTATATAACTACCCCCTACCAAACCCCTCCCTGTTTACCTATGTCATTATGGAGGAGTATGTAAGGCTGTAGCATACAGAATGCTCGTGATCTACAGGAATGTCAGGGTGATTGTAACACTGAGAGTGGATTGCTATAACATTTTAATGATAGTCTGGCAATAACATTGAGAGTGCCTCTGATGGGCAAAGAGAGAGCGAGTGGAGCGAAGAGAGAGAAATAGATGAAGAGAGCGATAGAGATGGAGCAGAATGGGAGATGAGGCATGTAATAAGAGCTTGATACCTTAATCAGGAGAGAGGGAGAAAGGGAAGATGGAAAGGGTTGTGGGTGGGCTTCAGGAGGGAAACAAGGAGGAAAAGGGGGGTCCCTATTTGCATTACCCATAAACCCCCTCCAGTATAAAATGCAAATGAGGAGTCCTTAAAACTCCAATAAGGTGTGTGATAGGCCCATAAATTGCCTTCCTTGCCTGAATGCCGTCAGTCCAGAGCCGTGTACACACCCTGCTCCTCTTTCATGTCTTCTCCACCCTCTTAGGTAATACTGAACAAAAATATAAAAACAACGTGCAACAATTTAAAAGATTTTAAGGAAATCAGTCAATTGAAATAAATTCATTAGGCCCTAATCTATGAATTTGACTGGGAATACATATATGCATCTGTTGGTAACAGATACAGTACCTTAAAAAATATATATATGGGCGTGGATCAGAAAACCAGTCAGTATCTGGTGTGACCCCCATTTGCCTCATGCGTCGTGACACATCTCCTTCTCATAGAGGTGATCAGGCTGTTGATTGTGGCTTGTGGAATGTTGTCCCACTCCTCTTCAACGGCTGTGCGAAGTTGCTGGATATTGGCGGGAACTGGCATACACGTTGATCTAGGGCATTTCAAACATGCTCAATGGGTGACATGTCTGGTGAGTATGCAGGCCATGGAAGAACTGGGACATTTTCAGCTTCCAGGAATTGTGTACGGATACTTGCGACATGGCGCCGACAGACATGGCAACTCTGCTTTTAGCTCCAAAGCAACTTTGCAGTATTTTAAAATGTTTACATTATTAGCCCAAAACGTTTTTTATGTTATTACATACAGCTGGAAATACCTTTTGGATATCAGAGCGGCGGTAACTCACCAGTGTTCCGGACAGAAACACGACTTTCCAAAATTGGATCCTTTGTTCATGCCCTCCAAGGCAATTTATCTTATCCCATATGCATCTCCAAGACGCCGCCAGCAGAGAAGAGGTATTTGGAGTAGACTTCTAGTCCGACTCAGGAGGCGTTCACACCATCTACCACTTCTGAGGATACAATGCATTCGGAAAGTATTCAGACACCTTCTCTTTTTCCACATTTTATTACATTAGTCTTATTCTAAAATGAATTAAAAAATAAATTCTCCAGAATCTGCACACAATACCCCATAATGACAAAATGAAGACATGTTTTTAGACATTTTTTCAAATGTATAAAAAAACAACAACAGATGCCTTATTTACATTAGTATTCAGACCCTTTGCTATGAGACTTGAAATTGTGCTCAGGTGAATCCTGTTTCCATTGCTCATCCTTGAGATGTTTCTACAACCTGCTATCAGACACAGACGTCTTGCTCCCGGACAAGCTAAACACCTTCTTTGCCCCCATTGAGGATAACACAGTGCCACCGACGTGGGCCACTCCCGAGGACTGTGGACTTTCGTTCTCCGAGGCCGACGTGAGTAAAACATTTAAGCATGTTAACTTCTTGGATATAGGGGGCGCTATTTTAATTTTTGGATGAAAAACGTTCCCGTTTTAAACAAGATATTTTATCACGAAAAGATGCTCGACTATGCATATAATTGACAGCTTTGGAAAGAAAATGATATATTATCAAATAGATATGTGAAAAACACCTTGAGGATTGACTCTAAACAACGTTTGCCATGTTTCTGTCGATATTATGGAGCTAATTTGGAAAAAAGTTTGGCGTTGTAGTGACTGCATTTTCCGGTCTTTTTCTTAGCCAATCGTGATGAACAAAACTGAGCTATTTCGCCAACACAAATAATCTTTTTGGAAAAATTGAACATTTGCTATCTAACTGAGAGTCTCGTCATTGAAATCATCCGAAGTTCTTCAAAGGTAAATTATTTTATTTGAATGCTTTTCTTGTTTTTGTGAAAATGTTGCCTGCTGAATGCTAGGCCTAATGCTATGCTAGGCTATCAATACTCTTACACAAATGCTTGTGTAGCTTTGGTTGAAAAGCATATTTTGAAAATATGAGATGACAGTGTTGTTAACAAAAGGCTAAGCTTGTGTTTGAATGTATTTATTTCATTTCATTTGCGATTTTCATGAATAGGAAACGTTGCGTTATGGTAATGCGCTTGAGGCTATGATTACGCTCCTGGATACGGGATTGCTCGTCGCTAGAGGTTATCCCTCGGAAAATTGCTGGCCAAGACGGCATCAATAGCTGCGTCCTCAGAGCATGTGAAGACCAGGTGGCTGGAGTGTTTACGGACATAATCAATCTCTCCCAATCCCAGTCTGCTGTCCCCACTTGCTTCACGATGTCCACCATTGTTCCTTTACCCAAGACAGCAAAGGTAACTGAACTAAATTACTATCTCCACAAAGTACTCAATTTTGTCATCATGAAGTGCTTTGAGAGGCTAGTTAAGGATCATATCACCTCCACCATACATGACACCCTAGACCCACTTCAATTTGCATACCTCCCCAATAGATCCATAGACAATGCAATCACCATCGCACTGCACACTACCCTATCCCATCTGGACAAGAGGAATACCTATGTAAGAATGCTATTCATTGACAACAGCTCAGCTTTGAACACCATAGAACCCTCCAAGCGCATCAATAAGCTCAGGGCTTAGATTCTTGAAAGTAGCCACCATTTGCCTTGAAGACAGCTTTGCACATTCTTGGCATTCTCTCAACCAGCTTCATCTGGAATGCTTTTCCAACAGTCTTGAAGGAGTTCCCAGATATGATGAGCACTTGTTGGCTGATTTTCCTTCACTGCGGTCCAACTCATACCAAACCATTTCAATTGGGTTTAGTTCAGGTGATTGTGGAGGCCAGGTCATCTGATGCAGCACTCCATCACTCTCCTTCTTGGTCAAACAGCCCTTACACAGCCTGGAGGTCATTGTCCTGTTGAAAAACAAATGATAGACCCACTAAGCACAAACCAGATGGGATGGCGTATCGCTGTAGAATGCTGTGGTAGCCATGCTGGTTAAGTGTGCCTTGAATTCTAAAATAAATCACAGTGTCACAAGCAAAGCACCCCCACAGCATCACACCACCTCCTCCATGCTTCACGGTGGGAACCACACATGCGGAGATCATCCATTCACTTACTCTGCGTCTCACAAAGACACGCCAGTTGGAACCAAAAATCTCTAATTTGGACTCATCAGACCAAAGGACAGATTTCCACTGGTCTAATGTCAATTGCTTGTGTTTCTTGGCCCAAGCAATTCTCCTCTTCTTATTGGTGTCCTATAGTACTGGTTTCTTTGCAGCAATTCGATCATGAAGGCCTGATTCACACAGTCTCCTCTGAACACTTGATGTTAAGATGTGTCTGCTAATTGAACTCTGTGAGGTGCAATCTGAGGTGCAGTTAATTGTCCATTTCTGAGGCTGGTAACTCAAATAAACTTCTCCTCTGCAGCAGAGGTAACTCTGTGTCTTCCTTTCCTGTGGTGGTCCTCATGAGAGCCAGTTTCATCATAGCGCTTGATGGTTTTTGCGACTGCACTTGAAGAAACTTTCAAAGTTCTTGAAATGTTCTGCATCGACTGACCTTCATGTCCTAAAGTAATGATGGACTGTCGTTTCCCTTTGTTTGTTTGAGCTGTTCTTGACCTGCCGTAATATGGACTTGGTATTTTACCAAATAAGGCTATCTTCTGTATACCACCCCTACCTTCTCACAACACAACTGATTGGCTCAAACGTATTAAGAAGGAAATAAATTGCACAAATTAACTTTTAACAAGGCACACCTGTTAATTGAAGTGAATTCCAGGTGACTACCTCATGAAGGTTGTTGAGAGAATGCAAAAAGGGTGCAAAGCTGTCATCAAGGCAAAGGGTGGCTATTTGAAGAATCTCAAATACAAAATATATTTTGATTTGTTCAACACTTTTTTGGTTACTACATAATTCCATATGTGTTATTTCATAGTTTTGATGTCTTCACTAGTCTACAATATAGAAAATAGTCAAAACAAAGAAAAACCCTTGAATGAGTAGGTGTGTCCAAACTTTTGTCTGGTACTGTATATATTTATACTCCGGACTCCGACATTGCTCATCCTAATATTTACATTATTCTTAATTCCATTTTTTTACTTATAGATCTGTGTGTATTGTTGTGAATTGTCAGATATTACTGCACTGTTGGAGCTAGGAACACAAGCATTTTGCTACACACGCAATAACATCTGCTAAATATGTGTATGTGACCAATAACATTAGATTTGATATGATTTATCATGCTGAAACATGAGGTGATGGCTGCGGATGAATGGCACGACAATGGGCCTATCGTCACGGTATCTCTGTGCGTTCAAATTGACATCAATAAAATGCAGTTGTGTTCATTGTCCATAGCTTTTACCTGCCCATACCATAACCCCACTGCCACCATGGGGCATTCTGTTCACAACGTTGACATCAGCAAACTGCTCGCTCACATGACGCCATACATGCTGTCTCGCATCTGCCAGGTACAATTGAAACCGGGATTCATCCGTGAAGAGCACACTTCTACAGCGTGCCAGTGGCCATCGAAGGTGAGCATTTGCCCACTGAAGTAAGTTATGATGCCGAACTGCAGTCAGGTCAAGACCCTGGTGAGGATGACGATCACGCAGATGAGCTGTGGTTTTGAGGCCAGTTGAATGTACTGCTAAATTCTCTAAAACGACGTTGCAGGCCGGCTTATGGTAGAGAAATTAACATGAATTTCCCTGGCTTCAGCTTTAGTGGCCATTCCTGCCATCAGCATGACAATTGCACTCTCCCTCAAAACTTAAGACATCTGTGGTGTTGTGAGACAAAACTGCACATTTTAGAGTTGGCTTTTGTCTGCAGCACAAGGTGCACCTGTGTAATTATCATGCTGTTTAATCAGCTTTTTGATATGCCACATCTGTCAGGTGAATGGATTATCTTGGCAATGGAGAAATGCTCACTAACAGGGACGTAAACTCATTTGTGCACAGAATGAGAGAAATACGTTTATTGTGCTAAAGGAACATTTCTGGGATCTTTTATTTCAACTCATTTAACATGGGACCAACACTTTACATGTTACGTTTATATTTTTGTTCATTGTATTTCTGCTGGTAACACTTAACTGGTTAGGATAGCTCACAAGGTCTCATAAATATCTGTTGACTAGGTGGGAGTCTTATGACTAAAGAGGCTTCATGCATATCTTTTATTTTTACCTGTAGGAGTAAAATGTCTCTATTCTCAGCACTTACGACCAATTTCTTACTCTGGGACGCATTGTGGATACTGACCCCGGTAACACTATCGTACACACACACACACAAACACCCCTCACCCCAAATACATCCACTGGATCCTACAGTATACCTCAATAGCTGAGTCACAACCCCACAGTCCCCAGCCTCTCCATCCCCTGCAGTATCGTCACTACACTGCTGATCACGATTGGTTTCATAATCTGTCATAAAGCAGATTAGTTGATCCTGTGTGATGAGATAAGATTAGGGTCGGGGCTAGAGGGGGCCATGGGGGATCAGACTTACTCCTCTCATTCCAACACAAGCCCCCTGCCTCAAATGAACAGCAGCCTATTGCCGCATTTGTAACCACCCTCTGCGCACCCACACACCAGTCGTCACCCCTCACACAATCCTCATCTTTGTCAGCTGCAAAACAGATTATATCCTGAGCCCCGGGGTGTCTGATGCATATTTTTTTCATGTTGTCGATCTTATTGTGATCCTGTTATTTATTTTCATGAGCTGTCCACCATATTATGGTGTTTTTCCTGAAGTGTCATGTTCAGGAGTTTAGCCATACAGATCAGCGTTTGTTTTCAGGGGTAGCATAGGACTTCACAGTAGCTTAACACAATGACAACTCAGTGGCCTTGTGGTTAGAGGGTTCTTCCTGATATTGGAAGGTTGTGAGTTCAATCCCTGGCCGAGTGATACCAAAGACTGTAAAAATAGGACCTGATGTGTCTCTGCTTGGCACTCAGAATTAAGAAGATAGATCAGGGGTAAGATTCTGCGATAGATTAATGTCCAGGGGGTGTGCTTGTACATTAAGCTGCCTTACTCTACAGAAATAGGAGATGGGCTCTTGCCCTGAGCCTTGTCGGCTTGTGCAAGGCTACTTATGACAAGTCCAGCGGCGTAGGGGACAATAATCTCCAGTTCAGCTACCCAGAGTCACTCAGACATTCAGCCAAATATCTACTCACTCCTCTGTTAGGTCACTAACCAGAGATGTGGGGATCAACAAAACCACAGAGAAGCCACCCTGTATGTCTCCAACTTGTGGTCTCTGCCATTAGTGTGCGTTTGTCTTGTGACTTCTTAAGAATTGACCAGAGAAAAGGAGAATCTCAGCTTGAATATGGATGTTATGTACGCCTCTTGGAGGGAACGCAACAGCCTGCTGCGCTCAACTCCCCGTGGAGTGAAAGAGGTATGTGATTGTAGGTGCTGGTAAGGCTGACAGAGGCAGAGAATTGACTGTTTACAGGGAATTTATTTCCTTCACACGGTAATGTAGGGAAAACAGGCTGGATGGAACCAAAGCAAAGAAAATAAGATGTAAAGAGTCCCCTCTCCTACCTACCCACTACTTACCTAACCTTATAGAACCTCCTGGCACGCTAACCAAAATAGAGGGGGTGGTCCACCCAGGTCTTACCTAGTGTGCGTAGACAGTAAATACGACGGGTTATGTATGCCCGCAGGCCTCTTGCCTAAGGACTCCCAAAGTGCCTTCCCTTTCCCCCCTGGGAACAAATGAAACAGAATCATTCAAACTCGGTGAACAATTCCAATAAGCAAAAACATCCTATTGGCAGACACATACCTCAGAAGTAGCTGCTACAAAACACTTTCAACACAACTGGTACTGAGGAACAACCAACACAAGTCATCAAATAAGCTCACTCTTCTCCTTACAAAGGAACATTGGCTTTATTACAGCTGGAGAAGGAGTTGGTAATTGAAAACAGCTGTATCCCCTGACGAGAGGGAGGGTTCAGAGCGCCACTCATTGACGGGGCCGACCAATCAGCTGCTTAGATTTCAGGAAGCCACACACACAAATACATACAAACCCAAAACAACACAGACACTGAGGAACGTAACAATGAACTATAAAAAAGTATTTGATTTGCTATGTAATGTTAACCTGTAACCTGTGTGTGTGTGTGTGAACAGAGGAGGGTCTGGATGGTACATGCTGGATATAGGTCTCTCTGTTACTCTGATGGTGTCAGCTTTAATTGACTCAATTCCCTAATTAATACAGTAAATGACAGATTGACATTTCTCTTCAAGTTAATTTCCCCTGTGATTAATATGGCAGACGGAGTGACCTAGAAGAAAGGCAGCATGTGTCGCTTGAGATCTCCTGTGTTATTGGACATGACATGCTCCCCTATCGAGCCCTCGCAGCAATGACTACACTTTTGATTACTTCAGTCAACTAAATCATTGGTATAGACATGATCTATTATCTAAATTAATCTGCACATTTGACACTCGGTATATGCGGGATGTGTGGGGTTGTATTAAAGATGGAGGAATTAGAGGTTATGTATAAAATAGCTCTATCGTGTGAATGTCATATTGAATAGCAAAGATATAGAGCAGGGGAACTCAAATCCTACCCTATGAGGTCCGAAGCCTGCTGGTTTTCTGTTCTACCTGATAATTAATTCCACACACCTGGTGTCCAAGGTCTAAGTCAGTCCCTGACTAGAGGGGAACCATTTTAAAAAAGTAGTGGAAGTGACTTCAAGGTACAGAGTTGAGTTTGAGGGATATAGAGTATTGGGTCATTGTTCCAAAACACAGCGAAGGCTGGTCACCAGCAAAACACAGCACAGGTTTGTCACCACGAAAACACAACAAAGGCGCCACGAAAACACAGCGAAGGCACCATGAAAACACAATGAAGGCACCATGAAAACACAGCTAAGGCAACATGAAAACACAGTTAAGGCACCATGAAAACACTGCTAAGGCACCATGAAAACGCCGCTAAGGCACCATGAAAACACAGCTAAGGCACCATGAAAACACAGCTACGGCACCATGAAAACACCGCTAAGGCACCATGAAAACACAGCTAAGGCAACATGAAAACACAGTGAAGGCACCATGAAAACACCGCTAAGGCACCATGAAAACACAGCTACGGCACCATGAAAACACAGCTAAGGCAACATGAAAACACAGTGAAGGCACCATGAAAACACAGCTAAGGCACCATGAAAACACCGCTAAGGCAACATGAAAACACAGCTAAGGCACCATGAAAACACAGCTACGGCACCATGAAAACACAGCTAAGGCAACATGAAAACACAGTGAAGGCACCATGAAAACACAGCTAAGGCACCATGAAAACACCGCTAAGGCAACATGAAAACACCGCTAAGGCAACATGAAAACACAGCTAAGGCACCATGAAAACACAGTGAAGGCAACATGAAAACACAGCTAAAGCAACATGAAAACACAGTGAAGGCAACATGAAAACACAGTGAAGGCAACATGAAAACACAGTGAAGGCAACATGAAAACACAGTGAAGGCAACATGAAAACACAGTGAAGGCAACATGAAAACACAGTGAAGGCACCATGAAAACACAGTGAAGGTACCATGAAAACACAGCTAAGGCAACATGAAAACACAGCTAAGGAAACATGAAAACACAGCTAAGGCACCATGAAAACACAGTGAAGGCAACATGAAAACACAGCTAAGGCACCATGAAAACACAGTGAAGGCACCATGAAAACACAGCTAAGGCAACATGAAAACACAGTGAAGGCACCATGAAAACACAGCTAAGGCACCATGAAAACACCGCTAAGGCAACATGAAAACACCGCTAAGGCAACATGAAAACACAGCTAAGGCACCATGAAAACACAGTGAAGGCAACATGAAAACACAGCTAAGGCAACATGAAAACACAGTGAAGGCAACATGAAAACACAGTGAAGGCAACATGAAAACACAGTGAAGGCAACATGAAAACACAGTGAAGGCAAGATGAAAACACAGTGAAGGCAACATGAAAACACAGTGAAGGCAACATGAAAACACAGCTACGGCAACATGAAAACACAGCTAAGGCAACATGAAAACACAGTGAAGGCACCATGAAAACACAGCTAAGGCACCATGAAAACACCGCTAAGGCAACATGAAAACACCGCTAAGGCACCATGAAAACACAGTGAAGGTACCATGAAAACACAGCTAAGGCAACATGAAAACACAGCTAAGGAAACATGAAAACACAGCTAAGGCACCATTAAAACACAGTGAAGGCAACATGAAAACACAGCTAAGGCAACATGAAAACACAGTGAAGGCAACATGAAAACACAGTGAAGGCAACATGAAAACACAGTGAAGGCACCATGAAAACACCGCTAAGGCACCATGAAAACACAGTGAAGGCACCATGAAAACACAGCTAAGGCACCATGAAAACACAGCTAAGGCAACATGAAAACACAGTGAAGGCACCATGAAAACACAGCTAAGGCACCATGAAAACACAGCTACGGCACCATGAAAACACAGCTAAGGCAACATGAAAACACAGTGAAGGCACCATGAAAACACAGCTAAGGCACCATGAAAACACAGTGAAGGCAACATGAAAACACAGCTAAGGCACCATGAAAACACAGCTAAGGCAACATGAAAACACAGTGAAGGCACCATGAAAACACAGCTAAGGCACCATGAAAACACCGCTAAGGCACCATGAAAACACCACTAAGGCACCATGAAAACACCGCTAAGGCACCATGAAAACACCGCTAAGGCAACATGAAAACACCGCTAAGGCAACATGAAAACACAGCTAAGGCACCATGAAAACACCGCTAAGGCAACATGAAAACACCGCTAAGGCACCATGAAAACACCGCTAAGGCAACATGAAAACACCGCTAAGGCACCATGAAAACACCGCTAAGGCACCATGAAAACACAGCTAAGGCACCATGAAAACACCGCTAAGGCACCATGAAAACACTGCTAAGGCACCATGAAAACACCGCTAAGGCACCATGAAAACACAGCTAAGGCACCATGAAAACACAGCTAAGGCACCATGAAAACACAGCTAAGGCACCATGAAAACACAGCTAAGGCACCATGAAAACACAGCTAAGGCAACATGAAAACACAATGAAGGCACCGTGAAAACACCGCTAAGGCACCATGAAAACACAGCTAAGGCAACATGAAAACACAATGAAGGCACCATGAAAACACAGCTAAGGCACCATGAAAACACAGCTACGGCACCATGAAAACACAGCTAAGGCAACATGAAAACACAGTGAAGGCACCATGAAAACACAGCTAAGGCACCATGAAAACACTGCTAAGGCAACATGAAAACACCGCTAAGGCACCATGAAAACACCGCTAAGGCACCATGAAAACACAGCTAAGGCACCATGAAAACACAGCTAAGGCAACATGAAAACACAGTGAAGGCACCATGAAAACACAGCTACGGCACCATGAAAACACAGCTGAGGCAACATGAAAACACAGTGAAGGCACCATGAAAACACAGCTAAGGCACCATGAAAACACAGCTAAGGCAGCATGAAGACACAGCTAAGGCAATATGAAAACACAGCTAAGGCACACTGAAAACACAGTGAAGGCACCATGAAAACACAGCTACGGCACCCTGAAAACACAGTGAAGGCACCATGAAAACACAGCTACGGCAACATGAAAACACAGCTAAGGCACCATGAAAACACAGTGAAGGTACCATGAAAACACAGCTAAGGCAACATGAAAACACAGCTAAGGCACCCTAAAAACACAGCTAAGGCAGCATGAAAACAGAGCTAAGGCAACATGAAAACACAGTGAAGGCAACATGAAAACACAGTGAAGGCACCCTGAAAACACAGCTAAGGCACCCTGAAAACACAGCTAAGGCACCATGAAAACACAGCTAAGGCAACATGAAAACACAGTGAAGGCACCATGAAAACACAGCTAAGGCACCATGAAAACACAGCTAAGGCACCATGAAAACACAGCTAAGGCACCCTGAAAACACAGCTATGGCACCCTGAAAACACAGCTAAGGCACCCTGAAAACACAGTGAAGGCACCATGAAAACACAGCTAAGGCACCATGAAAACACAGTGAAGGCACCATGAAAACACAGTGAAGGCACCATGAAAACACAGCTAAGGCACCATGAAAACACAGCTAAGGCAACATGAAAACACAGTGAAGGCACCAATAAAACACAGCTAAGGCACCCTGAAAACACAGTGAAGGCACCATGAAAACACAGTGAAGGCACCATGAAAACACAGCTAAGGCACCATGAAAACACAGCTAAGGCAACATGAAAACACAGCTAAGGAAACATGAAAACACAGCTAAGGCACCATGAAAACACAGTGAAGGCAACATGAAAACACAGCTAAGGCACCATGAAAACACAGTGAAGGCACCATGAAAACACAGCTAAGGCAACATGAAAACACAGTGAAGGCACCATGAAAACACAGCTAAGGCACCATGAAAACACCGCTAAGGCAACATGAAAACACCGCTAAGGCAACATGAAAACACAGCTAAGGCACCATGAAAACACAGTGAAGGCAACATGAAAACACAGCTAAGGCAACATGAAAACACAGTGAAGGCAACATGAAAACACAGTGAAGACAACATGAAAACACAGTGAAGGCAACATGAAAACACAGTGAAGGCAAGATAAAAACACAGTGAAGGCAACATGAAAACACAGTGAAGGCAACATGAAAACACAGCTACGGCACCATGAAAACACAGCTAAGGCAACATGAAAACACAGTGAAGGCACCATGAAAACACAGCTAAGGCACCATGAAAACACCGCTAAGGCAACATGAAAACACCTCTAAGGCACCATGAAAACACAGTGAAGGTACCATGAAAACACAGCTAAGGCAACATGAAAACACAGCTAAGGAAACATGAAAACACAGCTAAGGCACCATTAAAACACAGTGAAGGCAACATGAAAACACAGCTAAGGCAACATGAAAACACAGTGAAGGCAACATGAAAACACAGTGAAGGCAACATGAAAACACAGTGAAGGCACCATGAAAACACCGCTAAGGCACCATGAAAACACAGTGAAGGCACCATGAAAACACAGTGAAGGCACCATGAAAACACAGCTAAGGCACCATGAAAACACAGCTAAGGCAACATGAAAACACCGCTAAGGCAACATGAAAACACAGCTAAGGCAACATGAAAACACAGTGAAGGCACCATGAAAACACAGCTAAGGCACCATGAAAACACCGCTAAGGCAACATGAAAACACCGCTAAGGCAACATGAAAACACAGCTAAGGCACCATGAAAACACAGTGAAGGCAACATGAAAACACAGCTAAGGCAACATGAAAACACAGTGAAGGCAACATGAAAACACAGCTAAGGCAACATGAAAACACAGTGAAGGCACCATGAAAACACAGCTAAGGCACCATGAAAACACAGCTACGGCACCATGAAAACACAGCTAAGGCAACATGAAAACACAGTGAAGGCACCATGAAAACACAGCTAAGGCACCATGAAAACACAGTGAAGGCAACATGAAAACACAGCTAAGGCACCATGAAAACACAGCTAAGGCAACATGAAAACACAGTGAAGGCACCATGAAAACACAGCTAAGGCAACATGAAAACACCGCTAAGGCACCATGAAAACACCACTAAGGCACCATGAAAACACCGCTAAGGCACCATGAAAACACCGCTAAGGCAACATGAAAACACCGCTAAGGCAACATGAAAACACAGCTAAGGCACCATGAAAACACCGCTAAGGCAACATGAAAACACCGCTAAGGCAACATGAAAACACAGCTAAGGCACCATGAAAACACCGCTAAGGCAACATGAAAACACCGCTAAGGCACCATGAAAACACCGCTAAGGCAACATGAAAACACCGCTAAGGCACCATGAAAACACCGCTAAGGCACCATGAAAACACAGCTAAGGCACCATGATAACACCGCTAAGGCACCATGAAAACACCGCTAAGGCACCATGAAAACACCGCTAAGGCACCATGAAAACACAGCTAAGGCACCATGAAAACACAGCTAAGGCACCATGAAAACACAGCTACGGCACCATGAAAACACAGCTAAGGCAACATGAAAACACAGTGAAGGCACCATGAAAACACAGCTAAGGCACCATGAAAACACAGTGAAGGCAACATGAAAACACAGCTAAGGCACCATGAAAACACAGCTAAGGCAACATGAAAACACAGTGAAGGCACCATGAAAACACAGCTAAGGCACCATGAAAACACAGCTAAGGCACCATGAAAACACCGCTAAGGCACCATGAAAACACCGCTAAGGCAACATGAAAACACCGCTAAGGCAACATGAAAACACAGCTAAGGCACCATGAAAACACCGCTAAGGCAACATGAAAACATCGCTAAGGCAACATGAAAACACAGCTAAGGCACCATGAAAACACCGCTAAGGCAACATGAAAACACCGCTAAGGCACCATGAAAACACCGCTAAGGCAACATGAAAACACCGCTAAGGCACCATGAAAACACCGCTAAGGCACCATGAAAACACAGCTAAGGCACCATGATAACACCGCTAAGGCACCATGAAAACACCGCTAAGGCACCATGAAAACACCGCTAAGGCACCATGAAAACACAGCTAAGGCACCATGAAAACACAGCTAAGGCACCATGAAAACACAGCTACGGCACCATGAAAACACAGCTAAGGCAACATGAAAACACAGTGAAGGCACCATGAAAACACAGCTAAGGCACCATGAAAACACAGTGAAGGCAACATGAAAACACAGCTAAGGCACCATGAAAACACAGCTAAGGCAACATGAAAACACAGTGAAGGCACCATGAAAACACAGCTAAGGCACCATGAAAACACCGCTAAGGCACCATGAAAACACCACTAAGGCACCATGAAAACACCGCTAAGGCACCATGAAAACACCGCTAAGGCAACATGAAAACACCGCTAAGGCAACATGAAAACACAGCTAAGGCACCATGAAAACACCGCTAAGGCAACATGAAAACACCGCTAAGGCACCATGAAAACACCGCTAAGGCAACATGAAAACACCGCTAAGGCACCATGAAAACACCGCTAAGTCACCATGAAAACACAGCTAAGGCACCATGATAACACCGCTAAGGCACCATGAAAACACCGCTAAGGCACCATGAAAACACCGCTAAGGCACCATGAAAACACAGCTAAGGCACCATGAAAACACAGCTAAGGCACCATGAAAACACAGCTAAGGCACCATGAAAACACAGCTAAGGCACCATGAAAACACAGCTAAGGCAACATGAAAACACAATGAAGGCACCATGAAAACACCGCTAAGGCACCATGAAAACACAGCTAAGGCAACATGAAAACACAATGAAGGCACCATGAAAACACAGCTAAGGCACCATGAAAACACAGCTACGGCACCATGAAAACACAGCTAAGGCAACATGAAAACACAGTGAAGGCACCATGAAAACACCGCTAAGGCACCATGAAAACACAGCTAAGGCACCATGAAAACACAGCTAAGGCAACATGAAAACACAATGAAGGCACCATGAAAACACCGCTAAGGCACCATGAAAACACCGCTAAGGCACCATGAAAACACAGCTAAGGCACCATGAAAACACAGCTAAGGCACCATGAAAACACAGCTACGGCACCATGAAAACACAGCTAAGGCAACATGAAAACACAGTGAAGGCACCATGAAAACACAGCTAAGGCACCATGAAAACACAGTGAAGGCAACATGAAAACACAGCTAAGGCACCATGAAAACACAGCTAAGGCAACATGAAAACACAGTGAAGGCACCATGAAAACACAGCTAAGGCACCATGAAAACACCGCTAAGGCACCATGAAAACACCACTAAGGCACCATGAAAACACCGCTAAGGCACCATGAAAACACCGCTAAGGCAACATGAAAACACCGCTAAGGCAACATGAAAACACAGCTAAGGCACCATGAAAACACCGCTAAGGCAACATGAAAACACCGCTAAGGCACCATGAAAACACCGCTAAGGCAACATGAAAACACCGCTAAGGCACCATGAAAACACCGCTAAGTCACCATGAAAACACAGCTAAGGCACCATGATAACACCGCTAAGGCACCATGAAAACACCGCTAAGGCACCATGAAAACACCGCTAAGGCACCATGAAAACACAGCTAAGGCACCATGAAAACACAGCTAAGGCACCATGAAAACACAGCTAAGGCACCATGAAAACACAGCTAAGGCACCATGAAAACACAGCTAAGGCAACATGAAAACACAATGAAGGCACCATGAAAACACCGCTAAGGCACCATGAAAACACAGCTAAGGCAACATGAAAACACAATGAAGGCACCATGAAAACACAGCTAAGGCACCATGAAAACACAGCTACGGCACCATGAAAACACAGCTAAGGCAACATGAAAACACAGTGAAGGCACCATGAAAACACCGCTAAGGCACCATGAAAACACAGCTAAGGCACCATGATAACACCGCTAAGGCACCATGAAAACACCGCTAAGGCACCATGAAAACACCGCTAAGGCACCATGAAAACACAGCTAAGGCACCATGAAAACACAGCTAAGGCACCATGAAAACACAGCTAAGGCACCATGAAAACACAGCTAAGGCACCATGAAAACACAGCTAAGGCAACATGAAAACACAATGAAGGCACCATGAAAACACCGCTAAGGCACCATGAAAACACAGCTAAGGCAACATGAAAACACAATGAAGGCACCATGAAAACACAGCTAAGGCACCATGAAAACACAGCTACGGCACCATGAAAACACAGCTAAGGCAACATGAAAACACAGTGAAGGCACCATGAAAACACAGCTAAGGCACCATGAAAACACTGCTAAGGCAACATGAAAACACCGCTAAGGCACCATGAAAACACCGCTAAGGCACCATGAAAACACAGCTAAGGCACCATGAAAACACAGCTAAGGCAACATGAAAACACAGTGAAGGCACCATGAAAACACAGCTACGGCACCATGAAAACACAGCTGAGGCAACATGAAAACACAGTGAAGGCACCATGAAAACACAGCTAAGGCACCATGAAAACACAGCTAAGGCAGCATGAAGACACAGCTAAGGCAATATGAAAACACAGCTAAGGCACACTGAAAACACAGTGAAGGCACCATGAAAACACAGCTACGGCACCCTGAAAACACAGTGAAGGCACCATGAAAACACAGCTACGGCAACATGAAAACACAGCTAAGGCACCATGAAAACACAGTGAAGGTACCATGAAAACACAGCTAAGGCAACATGAAAACACAGCTAAGGCACCCTAAAAACACAGCTAAGGCAGCATGAAAACAGAGCTAAGGCAACATGAAAACACAGTGAAGGCAACATGAAAACACAGTGAAGGCACCCTGAAAACACAGCTAAGGCACCCTGAAAACACAGCTAAGGCACCATGAAAACACAGCTAAGGCAACATGAAAACACAGCTAAGGCACCATGAAAACACAGCTAAGGCACCATGAAAACACAGCTAAGGCACCCTGAAAACACAGCTATGGCACCCTGAAAACACAGCTAAGGCACCCTGAAAACACAGTGAAGGCACCATGAAAACACAGCTAAGGCACCATGAAAACACAGTGAAGGCACCATGAAAACACAGTGAAGGCACCATGAAAACACAGCTAAGGCACCATGAAAACACAGCTAAGGCAACATGAAAACACAGTGAAGGCACCAATAAAACACAGCTAAGGCACCCTGAAAACACAGTGAAGGCACCATGAAAACACAGTGAAGTCACCATGAAAACACAGCTAAGGCACCATGAAAACACAGCTAAGGCAACATGAAAACACAGCTAAGGAAACATGAAAACACAGCTAAGGCACCATGAAAACACAGTGAAGGCAACATGAAAACACAGCTAAGGCACCATGAAAACACAGTGAAGGCACCATGAAAACACAGCTAAGGCAACATGAAAACACAGTGAAGGCACCATGAAAACACAGCTAAGGCACCATGAAAACACCGCTAAGGCAACATGAAAACACCGCTAAGGCAACATGAAAACACAGCTAAGGCACCATGAAAACACAGTGAAGGCAACATGAAAACACAGCTAAGGCAACATGAAAACACAGTGAAGGCAACATGAAAACACAGTGAAGGCAACATGAAAACACAGTGAAGGCAACATGAAAACACAGTGAAGGCAAGATGAAAACACAGTGAAGGCAACATGAAAACACAGTGAAGGCAACATGAAAACACAGCTACGGCACCATGAAAACACAGCTAAGGCAACATGAAAACACAGTGAAGGCACCATGAAAACACAGCTAAGGCACCATGAAAACACCGCTAAGGCAACATGAAAACACCGCTAAGGCACCATGAAAACACAGTGAAGGTACCATGAAAACACAGCTAAGGCAACATGAAAACACAGCTAAGGAAACATGAAAACACAGCTAAGGCACCATTAAAACACAGTGAAGGCAACATGAAAACACAGCTAAGGCAACATGAAAACACAGTGAAGGCAACATGAAAACACAGTGAAGGCAACATGAAAACACAATGAAGGCACCATGAAAACACCGCTAAGGCACCATGAAAACACAGTGAAGGCACCATGAAAACACAGTGAAGGCACCATGAAAACACAGCTAAGGCACCATGAAAACACAGCTAAGGCAATATGAAAACACAGTGAAGGCACCATGAAAACACAGCTAAGGCACCATGAAAACACAGCTACGGCACCATGAAAACACAGCTAAGGCAACATGAAAACACAGTGAAGGCACCATGAAAACACAGCTAAGGCACCATGAAAACACAGTGAAGGCAACATGAAAACACAGCTAAGGCACCATGAAAACACAGCTAAGGCAACATGAAAACACAGTGAAGGCACCATGAAAACACAGCTAAGGCACCATGAAAACACCGCTAAGGCACCATGAAAACACCACTAAGGCACCATGAAAACACCGCTAAGGCACCATGAAAACACCGCTAAGGCAACATGAAAACACCGCTAAGGCAACATGAAAACACAGCTAAGGCACCATGAAAACACCGCTAATGCAACATGAAAACACCGCTAAGGCACCATGAAAACACCGCTAAGGCAACATGAAAACACCGCTAAGGCACCATGAAAACACCGCTAAGGCACCATGAAAACACAGCTAAGGCACCATGAAAACACCGCTAAGGCACCATGAAAACACCGCTAAGGCACCATGAAAACACAGCTAAGGCACCATGAAAACACAGCTAAGGCACCATGAAAACACAGCTAAGGCACCATGAAAACACAGCTAAGGCACCATGAAAACACAGCTAAGGCAACATGAAAACACAATGAAGGCACCATGAAAACACCGCTAAGGCACCATGAAAACACAGCTAAGGCAACATGAAAACACAATGAAGGCACCATGAAAACACAGCTAAGGCACCATGAAAACACAGCTACGGCACCATGAAAACACAGCTAAGGCAACATGAAAACACAGTGAAGGCACCATGAAAACACAGCTAAGGCACCATGAAAACACTGCTAAGGCAACATGAAAACACCGCTAAGGCACCATGAAAACACCGCTAAGGCACCATGAAAACACAGCTAAGGCACCATGAAAACACAGCTAAGGCAACATGAAAACACAGTGAAGGCACCATGAAAACACAGCTACGGCACCATGAAAACACAGCTGAGGCAACATGAAAACACAGTGAAGGCACCATGAAAACACAGCTAAGGCACCATGAAAACACAGCTAAGGCAGCATGAAGACACAGCTAAGGCAATATGAAAACACAGCTAAGGCACACTGAAAACACAGTGAAGGCACCATGAAAACACAGCTACGGCACCCTGAAAACACAGTGAAGGCACCATGAAAACACAGCTACGGCAACATGAAAACACAGCTAAGGCACCATGAAAACACAGTGAAGGTACCATGAAAACACAGCAAAGGCAACATGAAAACACAGCTAAGGCACCCTAAAAACACAGCTAAGGCAGCATGAAAACAGAGCTAAGGCAACATGAAAACACAGTGAAGGCAACATGAAAACACAGTGAAGGCACCCTGAAAACACAGCTAAGGCACCCTGAAAACACAGCTAAGGCACCATGAAAACACAGCTAAGGCAACATGAAAACACAGTGAAGGCACCATGAAAACACAGCTAAGGCACCATGAAAACACAGCTAAGGCACCATGAAAACACAGCTAAGGCACCCTGAAAACACAGCTATGGAACCCTGAAAACACAGCTAAGGCACCCTGAAAACACAGTGAAGGCACCATGAAAACACAGCTAAGGCACCATGAAAACACAGTGAAGGCACCATGAAAACACAGTGAAGGCACCATGAAAACACAGCTAAGGCACCATGAAAACACAGCTAAGGCAACATGAAAACACAGTGAAGGCACCAATAAAACACAGCTAAGGCACTCTGAAAACACAGTGAAGGCACCATGAAAACACAGTGAAGGCACCATGAAAACACAGCTAAGGCACCATGAGAACACAGTGAAGGCACCATGAAAACACAGTGAAGGCACCATGAAAACACAGCTAAGGCACCATGAAAACACAGCTAAGGCAACATGAAAACACAGTGAAGGCACCAATAAAACACAGCTAAGGCACCCTGAAAACACAGTGAAGGCACCATGAAAACACAGTGAAGGCACCATGAAAACACAGCTAAGGCAACATGAAAACACAGCTAAGGCACCCTGAAAATACAGTGAAGGCACCATGAAAACACAGTTAAGGCAACCTGAAAACACAGTGAAGGCAACATGAAAACCCAGTGAAGGCACCATGAAAACACAGTTAAGGCACCCTGAAAACACAGTGAAGGCAACATGAAAACCCAGTGAAGGCACCATGTTGGTCCATGAGGTTTTTTTTCAGCAGGGCCTGCATAGACCTTTACCTCGACACTTACTTCATTGACATTTCAGGATTATTTACCTTTTTGCAAGACCAGAAAATCTCATGGATATCATAGACAATTGCCCCCTCCCCTACCTCACCATCCCCTACTGCCCACTCCCCTACCTCGCCAGCCCCTACTGCCCCCTCCCCTTCCACGCCAGCCCCTACTGCCCCCCTACCCTACCTTGCCAGTCCCTACTGCCCCTCCCTTACTTTGCCAGCCCCTAGTGGCCCCCTACCATGCCAGCCCCTTCTTTCCCTCTATCTCTCCATCTATCTCTTCCCTCACTCACCCTTCCCCCTTTTTTCTCTGTTTTACCTTGCTTTATCTTGTGCAACACTGACACTAAATGACTAAGTTTTCTCATTTCATGGGTAAGTGAGACAGATATTTGTTTAATATGCTCATAAGAAGAGGCAGGACGTCAATTTATTGGAGCAAAGCTGGAGAGATAGAACATGTTTATTTTACCAGATGTGGAAGCCAGATAGCATGTTTATTTTACCAGATGTAGGAGCCAGATAGCATGTTTATATTAAGACGCAATATATTTATTCATGAGCATTTCCTACACAACATATTACTTCAAGCCAACGACATACTCATAAATACACACATAAGCGTGTGAACGCACACACACACACACACACACACACACACACACACACACACACACACACACACACACACACTTAGCCTAGATGTATATGTGTGAAACCGGTGCACTCCCCAGCTTGATCAAACAGATATGAATGCACATATTATGCAGGCTCCATAATGGCTTCATTTGTCATTTGTCATAATTATGCATTGTCTGGGGTCACATGGGCTCCCAAGTGGCGCAGCAGTCTAAGGCACTGCATCTCACTGCTTGTAGGCAACACTACAGACACCCTGGTTTGAATCCAGGCTGCATCACAACTGGCCGTGATTGGGATAGGGCGGCACAATTGGCCCAGCATCGTCCGGGTTTGGCCGGTGTAGGCCGTAACTGACTTGTCTGGTTCATTATTACTTATTTTATTTTAAACATGGTGCGAAGTAAAATGACTATGATATGGGACTGCTCTCCATAAGCAGACAAATCTGGTGTAACAGGAGATGAGGGGCTAAATGCAGACAGAAAGCGAGACATTCTCCCCATCGACTTGATTTAGATAAAGACTGAAATTGTTTTGGTCACAATGAGAGAGTGGAGAGACCTTCCATCTGCATTCTGTACCTTTATTAACTTACTTCTACTGTTTGGGCACAACCTCTGTCACACGCGCATGCACACACACACACACGTAATGACTGATCCCTGGCAGTGACCCCACTCTCGAAGGGTGTCTCAGGGGGAGTGGGCTATGCAAAAAATATATATATTATATTTCACACCACACACTGTACATGTATGAAACATAACTAATATAAGCACCCGGTCTAAGGCACTGCATCTCAGTGCTAGAGGTATCACAACCAGCTGAGATTGGGGGTCCCATAGGGCGGGCCACATTTGGCCCAGTGCCGTCCAGGTTAGGGTTTGGCTGGGATAGGAGGTCATTGTAAATAAGAATTTGTTCTTAACTGACTTGCCTAGTTAAATTAAGGTTGAATAACATAGAATGAAAATAAAAGCCCCTATTGGACCTTTTTGACACACACACACACAGTGGATCAGTGTTGACAGGAATAAATCAATACACGATGTTCTAAAGTGAGTGAGTGGAGAGAGGAAGAAGGGAGAGAGGGATGAGGAAAGGGGGCACTCAGTTTGTCCTGAATTGATCAGAATAGGATTACGTAGGCAAACTGTGAGTAGGAGGCTATGTGTACCGGGGTTTAGGATCTGAACTAGGGTTGCAAAATTCCGGGAACATTCAATAAATTACTTGTTTTTCCAGAAATACCGGAATTATCATGAAAATCTGTAATCTTCCAACCAGGATTTCTACAAAATCAGGCAATTTATTGACAGTTCCTGGAATTTTTCAACCCTAATCAGAACTCTTTCTTTACACACTAGCACACTCTATGTTTTCTCTGCTTACCCTCTCCCTCCCTCCCACACACACACACACACACACACACACACACACACACACACACACACACACACACACACACACACACACACACACACACACTCTGTTCACTCATGTTCTTGATGGGACATTTTCCATGTGTACAGTACCAGTCAAAAGTTTGGACGCACATACTTATTCAAGGGTTTTTCTTTATTTTTACTATTTTCCCTAATTGTAGATTAATAGTGAAGATATCAAACTATAAAATAACACATGGAATCATGTAGTAACCAAAAAAGTGTTAAACAAATCCAAAGATATTTTATATTTGTCACGACTTCCGCCGACGTCGGCTCCTCTCCTCTCCTCTCTTCTCCTCTCCTCTCCTCTCCTCTCATCTCCTCTCCTCTCCTCTCCTCTCCTTGTTCGGCGATCGACGTCACCGGCTTTCTAGCCATCGCCGCTCCATTTTTCATATTTCCATTTGTTTTGTCTTGTTCCATACACACCTGTGTTTCATTCCCTAATCACACTGCATGTATTTAGTCCTCTGTTTCCCTCCATGTCTTCGTGTGAAATTGTATTTATGTTATGTGGGTATTGTTACCCGCCTTACTTTTTGTCTATGTTCCGTGTTTGGGCACGTTTATGTACTTTGGTCTTTCGTTGGACCGGAATAAAAAGTGTGGCTGTTCACTTCACTCTGCTCTCCTGCACCTGCACACCTCCAGTACACACCCGTAACAAGATTTGAGATTCTTCAAAGTAGCAACCCTTTGCCTTGATGACAGCTTTGCACACTCTTGGCATTCTCTCAACCAGCTTCATGAGGTAGTCACCTGGAATGCATTTCAATTAACAGGTGTGCCTTGTTAAAAGTTCATTTGTGCAATTTCTGAATGCGTTAATTAGTTGTATTGTGACAAGGTAGGGGTGGTATAACGAAGATAGCCTTATTTGGTAAAAGACCAAGTCCATATTATGACAAGAACAGCTCAAATAAGCAAAGAGAAATGACAGTCCATCATTATATTTAAGACTCGGAGGTCAGTCAATACAAAAAATGTCAAGAACTTTGAAAGTTTCTTCAAGTGCAGTCGCAAAAACCATCAAGCGCTACAATGAAACTGGCTTTCATGAGGACCGCCACAGGTAAGGAAAACCCAGAGTTACCTCTGCTGCAGAGGACAAGTTCATTAGAGTTACCAGCCCCAGAAATTGCAGCCCAATAAATGCTTCGAGGAGTTCAATTCACAGACACATCTCAAGGCAAAAGATGGCTACTTTGAAGAATCTAAGATAGAAAATATATTTTGATTTGTTTAACACTTTTTTGGTTACCACATGATTCCATATGTGTAATTTCATGTCTTCACATTGTATTCTACAATGTAGAAAATAGTAAAAAATGAAGAGAAACCCTTGAATGACTAGGTATGTCCAAACCTTTGACTGGTACTGTGTGTCAGTGTGTCTATTGCGATCCACATAAACACGTGGTATGTTATATGGTATATATAAAACTTTTTATAGTCCTGTACCCCCCAAACATTTAACCTCCAGCTGCGTACCCCCTCTAGCACCAGGGTTGGCGCACTTTCAAATGTTGTTTTTGGCATCATTGTAAGCCTGCCACACACACATTATACAATACATTTATTAAACATAAGAATGACTGTGAGTTTTTGTCACAACCCGGCTCGAGGGAAGTGACAAAGAGCTATTAAAGGACAAGGGCACAAATAATAATAATAATCAATCATTTTCTTACATATAAAACCTTATTTGTTAATAAAAAATGGTGAATAACTCACCATCGGTTAATGAGAAGGATGTGCTTGAAAAGATGCTCATAACTCTGCAATGTTGGGTTGAATTGGAGAGTCTCAGTCTTTAATCATTTTCCACACGCAGTCTGTGCCTGTATTTCTTTTTCATGCTAGTGAGGGCCAAGAATCCTCTCTCACATAGGTACGTGGTTGCAAAGGGCAACAGTGTCTTAACAGCGTGATTTGCCAAGGCAGAATACTCTAAGCGCAGCCCAATCCATAAATCTGGCAGTGGCTTCTGATTAAGTTACATTTTCACAGAACCGCTTGTTGCAATTTCAATGAGGCTCTCTTGTTCAGATATCGATAAGTGGACTGGAGGCAAGGCATGAAAGGGATAACGAATCCAGTTGTTTGTGTCATCTGTTTCGGGAAAGTACCTGTGTAATTGCGCCCCGAACTCACTCAGGTGCTTCACTATATCACATTTGGCATTGTCCGTAAGCTTGAGTTCATTTGCACACAAAAAAATCATACAATGACGGAAAGACCTGTGTGTTGTCCTTGTTAATGCAGACAGAGAAGAGCTCTTTTGTCCCGCACATTAAATATAGTTGTGGATAGTCCCTGTAATCCTAGATTCTGATCATTCAGCTGAGGAAAAAACATCACCCAGACAGGCCAGTCGTGTGAGAAACTCATCATCATGCAAGCAGTCAGACAAGTGAAAATTATGGTCGGCACTAGATGGTTTCATTTTATTTTTGGCAGTGAAATGAGGCTACTCAGGCGAGAAAAAAGCCCAGTTTGAAAATATAAATGTACTATTTGAAAATGTGAAGAATTATTATTTATTGAAATGTTAATCAAATTTGTATTTGTCGTACCCTCGACAGCATTGTATGTAACCCTGGGGTATTCAGTTTGGGAATACCTGTTCTAGAGAATGGGAGGTACGCGCTCACATGGTAATATTGGAGTGTGACACAGGGAGATAGGCGACAGAGTAGGGGACAAGGTGCAGGGTCTGATACATGGAATCCAAAGAGGTGGTGGACAAGGAGACAGAAAAAGAGGGGACACAGAAAGGCAATACAGAAGAAGAGAGAGACAGAACGGTAGGAGAGAAAGACAGAGAAATACTAGAGAAGAAGACAGAAAAGGGACGTGACTAGGAGACAGAGGCCTTAAAGCAGGACGGAAGGAGACAGGAAGTGAGGTTAAGGAACCAGATAAGTAAAGGACAAGGACGAAGAGGCGGCTCCAGAAAGGCAAGGCCAACATCTTTTGAGAGATTCGTTCACCTCCGTCTGCTGGCAGCTCTAAGAGAAAGATGAAGGATATATATTTTGAGTCTTCCCACCTCTCCCCCGCCATATGCCAGACAACGTAAATCAGACGCACACACAGACACAAAAACATTGTAAAACAGGACACCTCATTGTTGCTGAGAGGTTTTGGACTCTGATTGGACACTATATCTGCCTCTAACTGTGCGTCTTGACACATATGGTTCTACAATTCAAGCAGTAAAAGAATATGACACAAAATGATTCACTAAGTATAGGAGTGTAGCCACAGGCACAACTGAAATTGACTGCATGCAGTAATTCTCTGTTGCCTTGTTTTTTTGCTTTTGCCACAGAATGTTATTTTATGCTGCATGGCTTCTGCTTGAATCAGAAGACTGTGACCTTGTTGGTTAAAAACAACCGCAGCCGAGGAGCAGTGGCCCTTGGGTTGTGGGTTCATAGTGTCATGGCCTCTTAAAGGTCAAAGTGAATTAGGTTAGCGGCACACAGATGGAGGGTTGGATGGTGGGGGTCAAAGGGGCAGAGACTGACTCTTGTTTATGTGTCGCTGCCTTTTCATAGCACCACAACTGACACTGGATGATCAGATGGAAGTACCTTGTGGAATTGGTTAGTGGAAAGTATACAGCTAAAAGAAAGAGACATGGTGAGGGTTATAAGCGAGAAACAGGAATGGAGACAGACTATACAGGAGAAACAGAGGTTGACAACAGGAGAGAGAATGAGAAGGTGGTTAGATTGGACTGTTGGATGAAAAAGGCATCACTTTGGCCAAACGTGTAATCTTGGCCTCCCTGGCAGCCATGAGCCTCTCTGGATCCTGTTAAGCCATAAGCCTACTTCTCCCTGTGTTACTGCTCAACACCATAATCATCAGTGGAGCGAGCGTTATACTTTATAGGGGGCTCTCATGATTTCCACATCACACACTTACACAACAAGAGACAGACTCTTAACAGTCACACATACAAACCAATGGCCTTATACATGTATTTGGTTTCTCTGTTTGGTTGACATGTGACTGTTGCTCCTACAGAATAGTGTGCTAGAGATCTAGGCTTTGCGGCTAGTGAACAAGCCTATCTAAACAGTAGCATGCACAAGCTTTTTCCCCGATTGTTGTCCCTTTTAACAGCAATTTCCCTTTTCCTTTAAATATGCAAATGAGTCTTGATTGCATTCATCATTGCCACAGCATTGATTAAAACCAATACATCTCTGGGACTGACCCTCTCCCCAGGGTCATACATATTCATGAAATGGAGGTTGTAATCCATTCTGAGTTTAGGGGATGGGGTGGGTAGGTTGTATTTTCTGGAAACAAACTAAAGACCATTGTAATTTAATTAAGTTCAACCTCTCAGCAAGAACAAATGGAATATTTCATGGTGGGTTCAGGATAATGCACAGGGTCCTTGTAGAATAGAATGTAAACTGTTTTTCTATTCCCCTTAGGTTAAGTTGTGTTGTTGTTGTTGTTGTTGTTGCTGTGTACTACCGTGACTAGACTACTAAAGTAATGGTATTCCTACTGCGAGGTGGCATATTGAGTATTATTTTACCTTCACCCCAGGTGATTATGGTAAATCAGAATTTGTTTTAGGGCGACAAATCCATGTTATGATAAGTGTGCTTTCTATAATTCCCTGGAGAGAGTTCAGGATAAAGAACACATTAATAGGAGTGGAGTCTGTTTAAAGACTACCTCCCGTGGAAATAGACAAATGCTCCTTAGAATACCATTAACATCAATGTTTTCTTCCAAGTAAAGATGTTGAGATATACATTTTACAATTGTATTCAGGGGGAGACTGTGAAACAGAGAACTTTGCTTTAGTTAAAACAAAACACATTTCTAAATCTCTTCTATATTCAATGTGTGACTTTAGATCTCTCTCTCTCTCTCTCTCTCTCTCTCTCTCTCTCTCTCTCTCTCTCTCTCTTTCTCTCTCTCTCTCTGGTTGGCAGCATTTCTGTTTACTTTCCCTCTCATTAGAACTGATCTGTCCTGATAAAGTCCAATCCCCTCGTAACTCGTGCAGCATTAGTTGACTAGAGCTGAGACCCGTAACCCCCTACCATACGTACCTACCACAGATGACCTCAACCCTCCCTCGATAGCCTCCCACCGCTCAAACACTACCTGTTATCAATGAGAGAATTAGAGCAGCTATGCTGAAGTTCAAACCATAACCCTACAGTGTCAGGGGAAAGCTGCAACATTTACCCTTGTATGGCATAAACCATACACATGCCTCAATATACATTTAATCACTGACTAGTATAGCATTTATTTAGCTATTAAAAGTCCTCAGTTTGTACTTACTTTCATTCCCATGAGTCCGGGGATACCCTGAGGAGAGAGATAGAGTTGTAAATCTCATCCTGATTGAATGATAAATACATTTTATGAATCTTCATAACATATTCCAGTCTCGTGTCTTTTGTTTTGTTAATCAATATAGGTCTAGTATGAAATGCTGGTGTAAGGTTAAGTATGTGGCAGTGTTGAAGTGAACATGGAACCATGTTGGCTGTGTTGATGACAAAGCGTACTTACAGGAGGACCCTGCAGACCAGAAGAGAGAATGCTTGATGCAGCTACTTCTCTATATTACCCTCTGTTGTGTTGTTCATTATGCCCACAGACCTTTTTCCATTCTCCACAGTAATCTGCATACAGGTCTATAAAGATACCTCTGTCTCTCTCCCTCTCTCTCCGTCTCTCTCTGATTCATGGGGTCATTATCCACAGAAATCTGCATAAAGGTCTATAAAGATACCTCTGTCTCTCTCCCTCTCTCTGTCTCGCTCTGATTCAGGGGGTCAGATGAGGAAGGCTAGCTCATTATGCCATTCTGTGTCAGCCTGTTTCCAGCTGAGTGCGGTCATCTGAGGTTCATCACAGCCATCTCCACAGGAACGAGCCCAATCTGCCCAATCTGGACAAACTATAAATACGAATCCACAGTTGTCTTTGGGTGCTTCGCCAGTCAAGATGAGCGCTAGGCAGTGCTGTAGAAAGGGCTCAGGACTATAGTTAAATAAGCCAGAGTTGGTAAGGGGATGAAGGAAGCATGTTAGCTGGGCTAAATCTGACTTACTAGGCAGCTAATGCCATTGTAAACAGTGTTAAGTCCACTGTGTCTCTCTCGCCGTATAACTGAGTTACAGGTAAGGTCAAGTTTAAGCTCCTCCACAGAGATTTGCAGTAATGTATGGTAATTCCATTATAGAGTGGAGGAGGATTATCCCTATTAAATAATACTGAGCCAGACTTGGGGCACCGACGTTGTTACTCAAGGCTGACTGTACTGTCATCATCTGTGCTGGTCTATTCTCTTCCTAAACTGTTACTCTACTTGTTTGATCAACCAGGTTTTAAACCCAGGCCTCAAGAAACTGTTAGCCCTTTGAGCTAAAGCCTCCACTCATCTACGGTCATGAACTTGTAAAATGGCGTAAGATGTGTAAGATGGCACCGATAGACATGGCCGTCTTGTTTCTGCAACTTTGCAGTATTTTACATTTTTTCAATGTTATTTCTCACGTTATTGCAAGTATTTCGCTACACCCGCAATAACATATACTAAACACCTGTATGTGACCAATAAAATGTATTTGATTTTTAACTTTAGGGGAGAGCTAGCGTAATATTGGGCTGCAAACTCAAATTGAATAAATGTCAACACTATATCTGACATGGTACAGGAGTCTTCTTTTTTTTTACCCCCTAGAGTCGATGTCTGTGCCCACTTCGAAATCTAATTGGCATATAATACCTTATTAAAAATCGGTCAGTACAAGCTAGAGATATATGTTGTCAGACCATGAGACATCCCAAAATTGGTCTTCTCAAAAATTTGTCGGAAGCGTTCGAACGGT
>NC_048567.1:69315599-69398099 GCF_013265735.2 Oncorhynchus mykiss
CACACATCCCACTACGCATTCAACCAAATTATTTGAGGAATGAGCATATTCACTTTCATGTATTATTAGAATGATTGATATCAGCTGCTGTTCCCACACATTCTGTCTGTCTGGGATGCTGGCAATTAAACTGAGAGCATAGCGCTACATGCAGAGGGAGAATGATCAATTAAACTGAGAGCATAGTGCTACATGCCGAGGGAGCATGATCAATTCAACTGAGAGCATAGTGCTACATGCTGAGGGAGCACGATCAATTCAACTGAGAGCATAGTGCTACATGCTGAGGGAGCACGATCAATTAAACTGAGAGCATAGTGCTACATGCAGAGGGAGCATGATCAATTAAACTGAGAGCATAGTGCTACATGCAGAGGGAGAACGATCAATTAAACTGAGAGCATAGTGCTACATGCAGAGGGAGAACGATCAATTAAACTGAGAGCATAGTGCTACATGCAGAGGGAGAATGATCAATTAAACTGAGAGCATAGTGCTACATGCAGAGGGAGCATGATCAGTAACTCTGATGGTACACACACACACACACACACACACACACACACACACACACACACACACACACACACACACACACACATTAAACTCAACACTCTGGCTCATGAATATGTTATGAGGTCTTGATGAAGTGAGCAGTAACGCTGGGATAATGAATGTATGGGTACAAGCTCCGAGCTGCTGGTGTGCAGAGAGCCCTCCTCAGGCTCCTCCTACTGGTTCGGTTGCTCCTGTTACTGGCCATAACCCTTCCAGTTAGCATGAACCTGCTGTCAATGTGTTTAACTTAACTTATTCTACACTGGAAGGCAGCAAGGGTCTCCTGTGGGGTGGGCTATGGATTGTTATGGTATAGCTGTGCTAATGGGAAGCTACAGCCACACAAACATGAACACACAAGCACGCAGACACTTGCACACACGAATATACACATACACACACACATACACACACACAGTGCAGCTATTCCCTCCGCAAGGCTATCAAACAAGCTAAGCGTCAGTACAGAGACAAAGTAGAATCTCAATTCAACGGCTCAGACACAAGAGGCTACCGCCCCGTAGCACTCACTTCCGTCATCATGAAGTGCTTTGAGAGACTAGTTAAGGACCATATCACCTCCACCCTACCTGACACCCTAGACCCACTCCAATTTGCTTACCGCCCAAATAGGTCCACAGACGATGCAATCTCAACCACACTGCACACTGCCCTAACCCATCTGGACAAGAGGAATACCTATGTGAGAATGCTGTTCATTGACTACAGCTCGGCATTCAACACCATAGTACCCTCCAAGCTCGTCATCAAGCTCGAGACCCTGGGTCTCGACCCCGCCCTGTGCAACTGGGTACTGGACTTCCTGACGGGCCGCCCCCAGGTGGTGAGGGTAGGCAACAACATCTCCTCCCCGCTGATCCTCAACACTGGGGCCCCACAAGGGTGCGTTCTGAGCCCTCTCCTGTACTCCCTGTTCCCCCACGACTGCGTGGCCACGCACCTCTCCAACTCAATCATCAAGTTTGCGGACGACACAACAGTGGTAGGCTTGATTACCAACAACGACGAGACGGCCTACAGGGAGGAGGTGAGGGCCCTCGGAGTGTGGTGTCAGGAAAATAACCTCACACTCAACGTCAACAAAACTAAGGAGATGATTGTGGACTTGTGGAAACAGCAGAGGGAACACCCCCCTATCCACATCGATGGAACAGTAGTGGAGAGGGTAGCAAGTTTTAAGTTCCTCGGCATACACATCACAGACAAACTGAATTGGTCCACTCACACAGACAGCATTGTGAAGAAGGCGCAGCAGCGCCTCTTCAACCTCAGGAGGCTGAAGAAATTCGGCTTGTCACCAAAAGCACTCACAAACTTCTACAGATGCACAATCGAGAGCATCCTGGCGGGCTGTATCACCGCCTGGTATGGCAACTGCTCCGCCCTCAACCGTAAGGCTCTCCAGAGGGTAGTGAGGTCTGCACAACGCATCACCGGGGGCAAACTACCTGTAACTATAAGGCAAGGTCAGTACAGGTGCATCAAAGCTGGGACCGAGAGACTGAAAAACAGCTTCTATCTCAAGGCCATCAGACTGTTAAACAGCCACCACTAACATTGAGTGGCTGCTGCCAACACACTGACACTGACTCAACTCCAGACACTTTAATAATGGGAATTGATGGGAAATGATGTAAATATATCACTAGCCACTTTAAACAATGCTACCTTATATAATGTTACTTACCCTACATTATTAATCTCATATGGGGGCATATTGGGGCGGCAGGGTAGCCTAGTGGTTAGAGCGTTGGACTAGTAACCGGAAGGTTGCGAGTTCAAACCCCCGAGCTGACAAGGTACAAATCTGTCATTCTGCCCCTGAACAGGCAGTTAACCCACTGTTCCTAGGCCGAAAATAAGAATTTGTTCTTAACTGACTTGCCTAGTAAAATAAAAAAAATAAAGAAATAAATATGCATACTGTACTCTATACCATCGACTGTATCCTTATGTAATACATGTATCACTTTGTTTACATACTCATCTCATATGTATATACTGTACTCGATACCATCTACTGTATCTTGCCTATGCTGCTCTGTACCATCACTCATTCATATATCCTTATGTACATATTCTTTATCCCCTTACACTGTGTACAAGACAGTAGTTTTGGAATTGTTAGTTAGATTACTTGTTGGTTATTACTGCATTGTCGGAACTAGAAGCACAAGCATTTCGCTACACTCGCATTAACATCTGCTAACCATGTGTATGTGACAAATAAAATTTGATTTGATTTGATTTGACACACATAGATATATACACACACTAATGTTGCTAATGTTCTGCAGACATGCAGACCTTCCGACACAACATGTTTTCTGTTGTTCAAGAGCACTTAAGGTTAGAGCGAAGCTCCCGGGTCTTGATTGTCTGATCAATATGTAATCCCTGCTGAAATGTAGATTATCATAATTGATTAGGACCAGGACTAATTGCGGTTGTGTTAAATGTAATTTCATTTTTGAGATATGATGATTGTGTCAAAATATTACATGAGAAACATCAGATGTTGATGTTGTTTTCATCATGAAAGCGTTAAAGGCAGAAGGCAGTGCTTTAAGCTGTGACTTTAAGACTGCTGTGAAGATGACTGCTGTGAAGATGACTGCTGTGAAGATGACTGCTGTGAAGATGACTGCTGTGAAGATGACTGCTGTGAAGATGACTGCTGTGATGATGACTGCTGTGATGATGACTGCTGTGATGATGACTGCTGTGATGATGACTGCTGTGATGATGACTGAAGGCACTTGGTGGGATGAAGGTTTTTCATTTGCATACATTTATACATTTATATGTCAGTTCTCTCTTTAATGGGTTGTTGTCAATACTGGCATAGTATAGGACAATGAGATGAATAGTACCTCCACTGTGTGTGTGTGTGTGTGTGTGTGTGTGTGTGTGTGTGTGTGTGTGTGTGTGTGTGTGTGTGTGTGTGTGTGCCTTTGAGTCATCATGACTTTGATAAAAAAATAAAACCCACCCAACAAGAAGCAGTGAGTGGCATCTGCATCGTTTTATAAGGGTAAGATATGTACAAATAAGCCCATTTCCCCAATTACAACGGAGACCAATCATCCTAAATACTGTGAGCGGGTAGAGAGAAGAGACATTCAACCTATGCATGGCCACCCTTGTGTCTGTGTAACCAGTGCTGTGCTGCGCCGCTGTAGCTCTGCGTTGTGTGTGGTTGATTGAGACTATAGACGTGGACTTTGGAGATCAGGTTGTTTAATTGAATCAGAATTCACTCTTTGCATCCTGCATCCAAAAGGAAATTCCACATTTGTAGAGCACATATGTCCTGCGAAGCGTCGCCTCTTTCTCTCATAGTGCATCAAAATGATTTTAGAATACAACAATGAGTACAGCCTCTCCTTATTATATATCAACACATAACATATATTTTACATAGATAAAACCACATACCTGCACCCAAAAGAAAATAAAACATTTGTAGAGCACATATAGAATCGTCGCCTCTTTCTACAACAGATGCACAATACAAGGGACTGGGATCATTTGAGGAGCAAGCCATCATTCCAACATACAATAGCTTGCTAATACCTTAGCTAGCTATTAACCACATGTTGAATTCAGAATGTTAATATCATCCTTAAAAGTACAGTTACAAGTGCATCTTAACAATACCATCCACTTCTGAGAAACCTCTAAATATACATCATTATTCATGAACAAAACACTGTGTGTATGACTTTGTGCTTAAAAGAATCAAACCTTTTCTGAAGACGACAGAAAAAAGCGTGCTTGCCTCTCATAGTGGATCAAAATGATTTATGCTCGAGCACGCAGGGCAAAACGTAAGTACACTCTTCCCTACTCCCAGGATGCAGGCATGCATAATAACAAATCAACATGCCATATTAATATATAAACCTGGTGAAATTCAGAAAGTACTTTAACAACTGTTACATATGGAATATACAGTGAGCTCCAAAACTTGCCCAATCCCCTCCGCTTCTCCTTCACCCAAATCCAGATAGCTGATGTTCTGAAAGAGCTGCAAAATCTGGATTCCTACAAATCAGCTGGGCTAGACAATCTGGACCCTCTCTTTCTAAAATTATCTGCCAAAAATGTTGCAGCCCCTATTACTAGCCTGTTCATCCTTTCATCCTGAGATCCCAAAAGATTGAAAAGCTGTCACGGTCATCCCCCTCTTCAAAGGGGGAGACACTCTAGACCCAAACTGTTATAGACCTATATCCATCCTGCCCTGCCTTTATAAAATGTTCAAAAGCCAAGTTAAAAAACAGATCTCCAACCATTTCGAATCCCACCGTACCTTCTCCACTATGCAATCTGGTTTCTGAACTGGTCATGGGTGCACCTCAGCCACGCTCAAGGTCCTAAACGATATCATAACCGCCATCGATGAAAGACAGTACTGTGCAGCCGTCTTCATCAACCTGTTCTTGTCTTTCGACTCTGTCAATCACCACATTCTTATTGGCAGACTCAACAGCCTTGGTCTCTCTAATGACTGCCTCGCCTGGTTCACCAACTACTTCTCAGATAGAGTTCAGTGTGTCAAATCGGAGGGCTTGTTGTCCGGACCTCTGGGGTGCCACAGGGTTCAATTCTCGGGCCGGCTCTTTTCTCTGTGTATATCAATGATGTCGCTCTTGCCGCTGGTGATTCTCTGATCCACCTCTATGCAGACGACACCATTCTGTATACATCTGGCTCTTCTTTGGACACTGTGTTAACAAACCTCCAAACGAGCTTCAATGCCGTACAACAATCCTTACGTGGATTCCAACTGCTTTTAAATGCTAGTAAAAAAAAATGCATGCTCTTCAACCGATTTCTGCCCGGACCCGCCAGCCTCACTACTCTGGACGGTTCTGACTTAGAATATGTGGAGAACTACAAATGCCTAGGTGTCTGGTTAGACTGTAAACTCTCCTTCCAGACTCACATTAAACATCTCCAATCCAAAATTTAATCTAGAATCGGCTTCCTATTTCACAACAAAGCATCCTTCATTCATGCTGCCAAACATACCCTCGTAACTCTGACAATCCTACCGATCCTTGACTTCGGCGATGTCATTTACAAAATAGCCTCCAACACTCTACTCAGCAAACTGGATGTAGCCTATCACAATGCCATCCGTTTTGTCACCAAAGCCCAATATACCACCTACCACTGCGACCTGTATGCTCTCGTTGGCTGGCCCTCGCTTCATAATCATCGCCAAACCCACTGGCTCCAGGTCATCTACAAGTCTCTGCTAGGTAAAGCCCCGCCTTATCTCAGCTCACTAGTCAGCATAGCAACACCCACCCGTAGCACGAGCTTTAGCAGGTATATTTCACTGGTCATTCCCAAAGTCAACACATCTTTTGACCGCCTTTCCTTCCAGTTCTCTGCTGCCAATGACTGGAACGAATTGCAAAAATCACTGAAGCTAGAGACTTATTTCTCCCTCTCTAACTTTAAGCATCAGCTGTCAGAGCAGCTTACCGATCACTGTACCTGTACACAGCCAATCTGTAAATAGCACACCCAACTACCTCATCCCCATATTGATATTTATCTTCTTGCTCTTGTTCACCCCAGGATCTCTACTTGCACATCATCATCTGGACATCTTTCACTCCAGTGTTAATGCTAAATTGTAAATATTTCGCCTCTATGGCCTATTTATTGCCTTACCTCCCTAATCTTCTACATTTGCACACACTGTACATAGACTTTTCTATTGTGTTATTGACTGTGGGTTTGTTTTTGTGTAACTCTGTGTTGTTGTTTTTGTCGCACTGCTTTGCTTTATCTTGGCCAGGTCGCAGTTGTAAATGAGAACTTGTTCTCAACTGGCCTACCTGGTTAAATAAAGGTGAATAATAATAATAATAACAATAAATAAAGTATTGGGACAGTGATACATTTTTTGTTATTTTGGCTCTGTACTCCAGCACGTTGGATTTTAAATGATGCAATGACTAAGGTTAAATGTGCTTTACTTTGAGGGTATTTTCATCCATATCGGGTTAACCTTTACATATGACAGCACTTCTTTTGACATAGTCTCCACATTTTAGGGGATCAGAAGTATTGGGACAAATGAACTTATATGTGTATTGAAGTAGTCAAAAGTGTAGTATGTAGTCCCATGTGTATGGAATATATTACATATTTAAGGGGTGAGGGGTGGTGGAGTGGTGGAGTGGGTGTTTAGACATTTTCGTTTTTTGGGTAGACTTGGGGGGTGGAGGGGAGATGTGATGGGATTAGGACTGGGCAGGTGGGAGGATGGGAGTTGGGTGGAGATATATGGGGGTGTGGCAGATAAGGCAGATAAGAGATGGGATAGGTGGGTTCAATATTGAGTGGTAGATATGAGGTCATAGAAAGCTGTGCAGCAGAATGACTTCTATAATATAATATAATACTTTCAAACCCGTATGTATTGTCTCTGCTGTTCCACCTGCTACATACAGCACAGCTCAGCTCAACACTCTATTGATATACATCTTTGTAAGGAAGGGCTGTGAACAATATCGTACAGCAGTGGAGGCTGGTGAAGAGAGGACGGCTCATAATAATGTCTACAATTGAGTGTAATGGAATGGTATCAAACAGATGAAAACCATGTGTTTACATACCATTCCATTCACTCCATTCCGGCCATTATTATGAGCCATCCTCCCCTCAGCAGCCTCCACTGTTGTACTGTTGACACCCTGTCAACCTTTGATATGGCATGTGCCTGACATCAAGGATAAACATTAGTGCCACAGTGTCATGCAACACATGTTGCAAGGTTCAAAGTATGGTTACCAAAGCAACCAGGAGTGTGATGTGTGATAGCACAGCTATAGACATACACTTTCTTTCAGGGAACTGTGAGGTTTAGTTCACCAAGCGTAAAGTAAAGGTGAATCCATGGCATTGATACAGTTTGAGGCCATTCTGTTCCTCTTTTTTCCATTTCAAAGGCATTTACTTTCAACTTTTTATTTTTCCAATGATCAAAGGCTTTAAAATAAATCTTGACTATACTATAATCTCTCCCAATTTAAGTTGTCAGGTTCCCTCTCGCTCTCTCTCTCTCTCTCTCTCTCTCTCTCTCTCTCTCTCTCTGTCTGTCTGTCTGTCTGTCTGTCTGTCTGTCTGTCTGTCTGTCTGTCTGTCTGTCTGTCTGTCTGTCTGTCTGTCTGTCTCTCTCTGTCTGTCTCGCTCTCTCTCTCTCTCTCTCTCTCTCTCTCTCTCTCTCTCTGTCTCTCTCTCTGTCTCTGTCTCTTTCTCTCTCTCTCTCTCTCTGTCTCTCTCTCTCTGTCTCTTTCTCTCTCTCTCTCTCTCTCTCACTCTCTATTCCTCTAATTACTCTGCCGTGCCCCCCTGCTTGCCTAAATAGGAAACACACACATATAAAACACACACTTTCTGCCTTTCAGAACCCCCTTTGAAACCCTTATCTGTTTTGTTTTGTTTGTCAAAGTGATTTCCTTTGTTAGTTCCCTTTTCTGTGAGCGGTGACATTTTGAGTTTGAGTTATGGGAACGTAACACTACAATGGTGCAGATTGGGGCCCCCTATGAAAAATGATCTCCAGATTAAAATCGAAGGAGCCCTCTCATCTCTCCCCCTCTCCTGAAGATAAATAACAAAAAATAAAGAAATGATTAGGGATCACCCAGCCAAACCCCTTAATCTGGAGACAAAGGATCCTTCACATGAGAGGATACCCTAGTTGAAGAAAGAGAGAGATGGAAAGAGAGAAGGAAGGAGAGAGATAAACGATGCAGGAGTAGAGGTCATTAGCAGATGTATAGAAATAAAGGAACAGAAGGGAAGAAATGAAAATAAAAACAGAAAGCAGAGAGATTCACAGATCAGTATTGGGTTAAAAGAGTGCCTGTCTCTTTGTGATTTAAGTGGTTTTAGGTGACAGGTTACCACACCCCTTCCCAACACTTACAGACCGGCTTCCACCTTGAAAACACCAGTGCCACAAAAGAACAGACACACACTACTGTGTGTGTAGTGTGTTTCTTTTTGACTTGACATTTAAAAGTTGTATCGTGCTCCACCATTCACACATTCACCCGTTTTCTCACCTCTACTCTTTATAAGAACAATTTGTCAACAAAACAATCAGTCTGTGCTGGAATTCAATGTCAACAACCTCTGAGAGAGAGAGAGAGAGAGAGAGAGAGAGAGAGAGAGAGAGAGAGAGAGAGAGAGACTTTTCGAGTACCTTCTTTTCTTTAGTACCTTCTTTTCTAGGACCTTCTTTTCTAGTACCTTCCTTTCTTTATTACCTTCTTTTCTAGTACCTTCCTTTCTTTAGTACCTTCTTTTCTAGGACCTTCTTTTCTTTAGTACCTTCTTTTCTAGTACCTTCTTTTCTTTAGTACCTTCTTTTCTAGTACCTTCTTTTCTAGGACATTCTTTTCTAGTACCTTCCTTTCTTTATTACCTTCTTTTCTAGTACCTTCCTTTCTTTAGTACCTTCTTTTCTAGGACCTTCTTTTCTTTAGTACCTTCTTTTCTAGTACCTTCTTTTCTTTAGTACCTTCTTTTCTAGTACCTTCTTTTCTAGGACCTTCTTTTCTAGTACCTTCCTTTCTTTAGTACCTTCTTTTCTAGGACCTTCTTTTCTAGGACCTTCTTTTCTAGGACCTTCTTTTCTAGGACCTTCTTTTCTAGGACCTTCTTTTCTAGTACCTTCCTTTCTTTAGTACCTTCTTTTCTAGGACCTTCTTTTCTAGGACCTTCTTTTCTAGGACCTTCTTTTCTTTGGTACCTTCTTTTCTAGTATCTTCCTTTCTTTAGTACCTTCTTTTCTAGGACCTTCTTTTCTTTAGTACCTTCCTTTCTTTGGTACCTTCTTTTCTAGTACCTTCTTTTCTTTAGTACCTTCTTTTCTTTAGTACGTTCTTTTCTAGGACCTTCTTTTCTAGTACCTTATTTTTGGTTGCCTTGTGGAACAGAATGCTCAACTGTGCCTGTGGTCAGCCAATTATTTTGCTGGCTGTGTTTACTATTTTGGTCAGTTTGCTTTTGCTCCTCACACTCAGATTACCATATCAGACTGTCATATTGAACGTGAGGATGCTCTCCACCAAGCTGCTGTACACCCTCTCCAGAAGATCCTGGCTGACCCCAAACTCCTTTAATTTCCTGATTAAGAACAGGCATTGGCTTGCTTTTAAAAAATACAGTCTGAATTCTCTGTAAAACTCAGCTTATTATCAATTTGTGTGCCTAGGTATTTAAAACACTCAACCACCTCCACTGGTTGGTCATTCAGAGAGACTGGTTGGGACATTGGTAAGTTGTTGCCATTGAGGATCAGCACCCTTGTCTTTTCCACGTTGATGTGGAAACAGTCACACAGTCACACTTGACCGACACCATTCTTGAAGGTTGTTGGTCTATTTAAAATAGCTGTCCCCATCTGACGTAGCATCTATAAAAAGAGTCCTACCAGAGCCATGTCATCTGCGTACTTGAAAAGCCTCACATTGTTTCCTCAGATGTTCAGTTTGTTAGTGTAGATAGAGAACAACAACGGTGAAAGGACACACCCCTGGGGCACCCCTGTGTTCAGGGTCAGTTCATCAGAGAGAGATCATGTTTTTGTTATTCTGTTGTGTTGTGTAATGCCTGTCAGGTTCCTAGGAGTCAAGGGATGTGGACCTCAGTGTGGTAAAGAGGGGTCAGAGGTGACTCTAAACCTGGAGTAAAAGGTTTCCGACACCGAGGGAAAGGCCAGACACGTATCCCAGATACCGCACATCCAACCATAGAGGATCAGAGTTACCCTCAGCTGTTCTCTCCTATGTCTGAGTAACAGGAAATACCCTCTCACACCCCAGGTTATGTAAACATGTGGTACACACACACACACACACTTCTCTCACATATCTCTCCTGAGAGCTGCAGTTACCCTCCATTGCACTCAGCTGTTCTTCACCACCTCTGTGTGAGAGGAGAGGCACTCTCACACCCTTGGTTACGTAAACATAAACAAACGTATGTTTAGACATCACACACACACATGCATACGTAAAAACAGATGTCGGACCTTAATATGAGCCAGTTTGCAACAGCAGGGAAATTATCCTGCAGCAACAGGAAATGTGAATTATTACATGGATTATAATTAATGGACATTTTTGTAGGGGTTGTTACATTGTTCCTGAGGAAAAATCGTTGGACATTTTAAAAGTGGAAAAGCCTTTTTGAACCTCAAATACATCACAAGTTTTACTTTTCCTGCAACATGCTGATCAAATTAAAATGCTACATCTGTACATTACACTTAATAGTACCACCTCAACCCAACAGCCACCTCTGTGCGTGGGTGTGTGTGTGTGTGTGTCTTCAGAGACATTAAAGGACAGCCGTGCTCTGTAATACTGTTGAGCCAGCGCATGTTGCCATGGTGTAAGCACATATTCTGACATGCGTAGGCCACTGCTGAAAACACTCCCTCGTGGTTCTTTTAGTGCCCCAAAGCAGTGTGTGTGTGTGTGTGTGTGTGTGTCCAATTGACAGTGAAAGAATACCATGCTATTGTTTGAGGAGGGTGCGCAGTTTTGAACATGACAAGTTAGGCATAAATTAGGCACATTTGGGCGTTCTTGATACAACATTTTGAACATTTTGGTTCATTGGGTCAGCCTAAACCTTTGCACATACTGCCATCTTGTGGTGAATATCTAAATTGCACCTGGGCTGGAATAATACATTATGGCCTTTCTCTTGCATTTCAAAGATGATGGTGCAATTTTCTTTTTATCTTTTACCAGATCTATTGTGTTATATTCTCCTACATTTCTTTCACATTTCCACAAACTTCAAAGTGTTTCCTTTCTTTTTTTTTTCTTTTTTTAATTTTACCCCTTTTTCTCCCCAATTTCGTGGTATCCAATTGTTGTAGTAGCTACTATCTTGTCTCATTGCTACAACTCCTCTATGTACGGGCTCGGGAGAGACGAAGGCTGAATGTCATGCGTCCTTCGATACATAACCCAACCAGCCGTACTGCTTCTTAACACAGCGCACATCCAACCCGGAAGCCAGCCGCACCAATGTGCCGTGCACCTGGCAACCTTGGCTAGCGCGCACTGCGCCCAGCCCGCCACAGGAGTCGCTGGTGCGCGATGAGACAAGGACCCTACCGACCAATCCCTCCCTAACCCGGACAACGCTAGGCCAATTGTGCGTCGCCCCACGGACCTCCCAGTCGCAGCCGGTTACGACAGAGCCTGGGCGCGAACCCAGGGACTCTGATGGCACAGCTGGCGCTGCAGTACAGCGCCCTTAACCACTGCGCCACCAGGGAGGCTAAAGTGTTTCCTTTCAAGTGGTAACAAGAATATGCATATCCTTGCTTCAGGTCCTGATCTACAGGCATTTAGATAGTATGTTAGTATGTCATTTTAGGTGAAAATTGAAAAAAAAGGGGCCGATCCTTAAGAGGATCCTTAAGTAAAACTGACAAAGTTGTTACCCTGTTCTTCCAAAGGGGTAATGTTGAGACCCATTATTGTCAGGGCAACACTAATCGAACTGCAAATACTACAATCTGCCAAAGTGATAATGGTTTGTTCAATAATTCAACAGCTGCTGGTACACACCTAATGCACATCCTTCCATTAGTACACACACACAGGCAAGTAAACACACAATTAAGAGTACACACTCAAATCTATCTGAATGACTACACTCATGGTGATAACTTTGTTCAATAATTTAACACCCCTGACATACAGTAAGTTTTCCGTTCTATCACCCACACTAAAACAAATATATAGCCCAACACACAAACACCAATACACACAGCCAGAACCATTACAGTTTAATATACTCTCTGCTATTTACAGTTAAAGAATACACTTTAAAATATGTGTGAAGTATTTAAACCCATGGTCCATGTCCAGGCAGATTGCTCAAGAGTGACTTCGAAATTGGACATCGTGAAATGCCTTCAAAACCGGCCACTATGGGCAACAGTGTGCTCTATTACATAATGACTGTGTACCATAATGACTGTGGATCAAAGGTCTCGTGTTCAAACCCCATCCCAAACCTTAACCCTTAAATTAACCACTTGGAATGAATGCCTAAACGTCATGTTTTAGCCCTATCCCAGAACGTAACCCTTAAAAACACTTCGAAATTGAACATTTGGAGAAACGGAACGATGCTGGGCAGGAGGAGTCAATACAGTGTTTAAAACACTTTTGGAGAGACGTGGACAAACGTCTAATTCTGCAGTGAAACTGTGATGGCTTGTTGCGTAGTTATGGTAAGCAGAAGACTAGTCTTCAAGGTTGTCTGTCTCTCAGTACCCTCAGTAATGGGATCAAAAATCCATTCACCCCAGGGTTGTTTTATAACCTTTGAACTCTGAGTACAGATTTAAGATCTTAATTTGATCCCCCTGTTGCAGGAGAACTTTACTTTAAATCAATCAATCAATCAATCAATTTTTTTATAAAGCCCTTTTTACATCAGCAGATGTCACACAGTCCTCATAAATAAACCCAGCCTAAAACCCCAAACAGCAAGCAATACAGGTGTAGAAGCACAGCAGCTAGGAAAAACTCCCTAGAAAGGCAGGAACCTAGGAACAAACATAGAGAGGAACCAGGCTTTGAGGGTTGGCCAGTCCTCTTCTGGCGATGCCAGGTGGAGATCATAAGAGTACATAGCCATTAATTAAGGAGAGATCATTCTTCAAGATGTTCAAACATTCATAGATGACCAGCAGGGTGAGATAATAATCACAGTGGTTATAGAGGGTGCAAAAAGTCAGCACCTCAGGGTAAATGTCAGTGGACCTTTCATAGCCAGAGGTTATTCAGAGGGTGAGACAGCAGGCACATAGACTATTGCAGCATAGATACTGGAGACTGAGACGTGGACCCATCCAAAGTTACCCACAGACAGGGCCAACCAGGCAGGATATTTCCCCACCCACTTTGCCAAAGCACAGCCCCACACCACTAAAGGGATATCACAGACCACTAACTTACTACCCTGAGACAAGGACGATTATAGCCCACGAAGATCTTCCCCACCCACAAGCCCGAGGACAGGAAGGATGGAAGAGCGCAAGCAAGCCAGTGACTCAGCCCTCATAATAGGGTCAGAGCAGAGAATCCCATTGGAGAGAGGGGAACCGGCCAGGCAGAGACAGCAAGGGCGGTTCGTTGCTCCAGAGCCTTTCTGTTCACCTTCACACTCCTGGGCCAGACTACACTCAATCATATACCTACTGAAGAGAAGAGTCTTAAGTAAAGAGTTAAAGGTTGAGATCGAGTCTGCGTCTCTCACATGGATAGGCAGACCATTCCATAAAAATGTTGCTCTATAGGAGAAAGCCCTGCCTCCAGCTGTTAGCTTAGAAATTCTAGGAAGAATAAGGAAGCCTGGTTCTTGTGACCGCAGCTTACGTGTAGGTACTGTATATATTGCTTTTCCGTGTCAAGGTTAGGCTTTTTCAAGAGAGGCTCTATTACTGTCACTTTTAGTGAATTCGGTACACATCCGGTGGATAGGAAGCCATGTATTATGTTCAACATAGGAGGGCCAAGCACAGGAAGCAGCTCTTTCAGTAGTTTAGTTGGAATAGGGTCCAGTAGACAGCTGGAAGGTTTAGAGGGCATGACTATTTTCAGGAATGTGTCAAGAGATACAGGATTAAAAACTCAAGTGTTTCCATTGATCTAAGGTCCTGGTAGTTCTGTGCAGACTCAGGAAAACTGAGTTTTTGAGAAATATGCATATTAAGAAAAAGGCTTCTGAAGTTTGACATTTCAGACTGGATTTTCCCTTACAACATTTCTTTATCAACCCCTAATTAGCTTACTGTGGCTGGTTAGCTGTTAGCGTTCTGCTAGCTAGCGGCTGTCATGTGATGTAACAGAGCTTGCGTAAGGGATGAGAGGCTTTGTTAATGGTGCTTGACTGCGGGGAGAGAGACCGCTAAATGATGACTTCACTCAACATGCAAATGACTAGTACGCCATGCAGTGCAGTAGAGAGATAAGATATGCATGCAGCCTGCACTTCCTATTAACTGGTGTAGTTTAGCATGAAACCCAGAAAAAGTTGATTTATTGAGTGTGGTGTAGTGATGCAGATCTGTCTCGCCTGTATAGTGAGAATGTAAGTTACTGTGGAGTGTTTTAACACTCAGTCACTGCACACATGTGCAATGGGTGGGACCTTAACCATCACATGACAGCCGCTAGCTAGCTAGAATGCTAACAGCTAACCAGCCACCTAATCATCCCCAGTTTACAATTGGCTCATTAATCCCCCTCCTCTCCCCTGTAACTATTCCCCAGGTCATTGCTGTAAATGAGAACGTGTTCTCAGTCAACTTACCTGGTAAAATAACAGATAAATATATATATATATATACTGTATATATTAAACCCACTACCTGGGATGCTGCCATCCAGATAGATAAGCTACGCTACGATGCACAGAGCTGAGCAGTCCTTTTCCACACTTACCTTAATGATCATTAGTTCATAATAATATCTATTAAAATGCCTCAGTGCTGTATAAGCAGAGGGGGAACCCAGGTCTATGGCAGGTCTTGTGATGTCTGACTGGTTGAAGACACATCAAGTCTAAATGGAAGAGATTCCCCTAGCTACCCAAATAGATCATCTTCTCTTTCTCTATCTTGCCGATGGATTCTATCCTCAAACACATTCTATCCTCAAACAACCTCAAATGATTTCTCAAAGCTTAACACAGCGCGTAAACCAACAGGCAGTTAACCCACTGTTCCTAGGCCGTCATTGAAAATAAGAATTTGTTCTTAACTGACTTGCCTAGTAAAATAAAGGTAAAATTAAAAAAAAATAAAAAAAAGATGTTGTGCACATTCAAAACAGATCCACCATCCATACCATTGCTCTACGGTGTGTTAATCATCAAGCCCAGTGTGACAGCTCCGTGTATAGGCATCCTGTGCCTCACTGACAGACCTTCTCACGGACAGGTCTTCTCACTGACAGACCTTCTCACTGACAGGTCTTCTCACTGACAGGCATTCTCACTGACAGGCCTTCTCACTGACAGGTCTTCTCACTGACAGACATTCTCACTGACAGGTCTTCTCACTGACAGACATTCTCACTGGCAGACCTTCTCAGTGACAGACCTTCTCACTGACAGACCTTCTCACTGACAGGCCTTCTCACTGACAGGTCTTCTCACTGACAGGCATTCTCACTGACAGACCTTCTCACTGACAGACCTTCTCACTGACAGACCTTCTCACTGACAGTTCTTCTCACTGACAGGCATTCTCACTGACAGACCTTCTCACTGACAGACCTTCTCACTGACAGGTCTTCTCACTGACAGACCTTCTCACTGACAGGCCTTCTCACTGACAGGCTTTCATTATCCTCTACAGATGCTCTGACCACAACTCAGCAGAAGAGGAGAGAACACGTGTGTGTGTGTGTGTGTGTGTGTGTGTGTGTGTGTGTGTGTGTGTGTGTGTGTGTGTGTGTGTGTGTGTGTGTGTGTGTGTGTGTGTGTGTGTGTGTGTGTGTGTGTGCGTGTTTTAATATCACATTCACAAGTACAGTGAAATGCCTTTCTTGCAAGCGCCACACCCAACAATGCAGTAGACAATATAAGTGTGTGGATTAATTCTTGACTGTCAAAACATCCATAATCTAGGGTTCCTCCCCCGTGTTCTGTACCTACTAATCAATCAGAGAGTGTTTGATTTACCTTTGCATTTCTGACAGTCCGGACAGAGCTACAGAACATCACCCCACTGGCTTGCCTTCTACTGTACCTTCCTCACCCAGAGGGATTTGTGATCTCAGGAAAAATGATGTGTCTGTACTAACAGATGGGAACAAGTAGTCTATCTGTTATCTACATGTGGCAGACACTTTATGTGCAACATGTTCATATGATAGGATGGGCTGTTATGATACAGTAGAATGACCTGAAGTCAGCTGTGGTCCCCACAATGACAAGCACAAGATTTGACTCCACAATGATTTTGTCATTATATTTGCACAGAATAACTCTCTGTTGTATCATTGTGCCAAATGCATTCTACATTAGTTGTACAACTTGAGTGTGAAGGGGGCCGAATACTGCTAATGGGATCATGGCATTGAATCAGGATGGATGTTTATTGATGTGTATTGATGTGTATTGATGTGTATTGATGCGTATTGATGTGTACTGACATGTATGCAGGGCTCATCTAAGAAAGAGACCTTGGTCTCAGCATGACTCCCTGTCAAAATAAACGTTAAATTAATAAAAACATGCGTGAACTGTTTGTTGTGAACCAAATGACCTCTACCCATGATGTCTCTCAGAACTGGGTCAAAGTTTACTATGCCTGCCCCTCCTCCTCCTCCCCAATCACCACATACCACCACAAACACACACTCACTCACACAGACAAACACATTCCTTACCTCCCAGTCTATAGCCTTGTATGATCCTTGTCCAAATAAGCAGTCTAGTCGTCCTTGTTTTTCTACATCCAACCCATCAGCCTTAGGTACTCAACCCCCTGTTAAATAACTCCTCATCTGTCATCACACACACACACACACACACACACACACACACATACAAACATACACATGCACACACATACACACAGTTACGCACATAAAGACACACACACCCTGTCTATCTGTAGAAAATGTCAACAGTATTGCCTCAAGGTTAGGTAGTTTCCCCCAGACCCCTGTCTGTCTCTAAAGCCATGTTCACATTGCTCAAATCAGTAAACAAAAACATCTGTTTTAGAATACTGACTGTCCAAACAGCAAGATACAAGTGACCAAATCAGATGTGCTGTGTTCAGACAGCAGTCATTTGCTGACATGGCTACGCTAGTTGTCATAGTAACGATGGTTGTGTGTGAAGTGGTGTAGCCTGATTGGGGGTGGTGCTCCTGCTTCCAATCACTCAGAAGTTATGTAGCAAGTTACAATGCCTGCCATGGATGTTTCTCAGTTCTTTGAATATTCAAAGCAGGACATTTTTTGGGGGGATTTCAGCCACTTCAAACTTCCAATATGAACAAGGCTTTCCAATGAAAAGAGATCAGATTTTTCTAATAATGTCACACCCTGATCTGTTTCACCTGTCCTCGTTATTGTCTCCACCCCCTCCAGGTGTCGCTTGTTTCCCCAGTGTATTTATCCCTGTGTTTCCTGTCTCTCTGTGCCAGTGTATTTATCCCTGTGTTTCCTGTCTCTCTGTGCCAGTGTAATTATCCCTGTGTTTCCTGTCTCTCTGTGCCAGTGTAATTATCCCTGTGTTTCCTGTCTCTCTGTGCCAGTGTAATTATCCCTGTGTTTCCTGTCTCTCTGTGCCAGTTCGTCTTGTATTTCCAAGCCTACCAGCATTTTTTCCCATTTTTCTTGCTTTGCCTTTTAACCTTTTTCTAGTCCTAACAGTTTTGACCCTTGCCTGTTCTGGACTCTGTATCCACCTGCCTGACCATTCTGCCTGCCTTGACCTCCAGCCTGCCTGCCACTCTGTACCCACCTGCCTGACCATTCTGCCTGCCTTGACCTCCAGCCTGCCTGCCACTCTGTACCCACCTGCCTGACCATTCTGCCTGCCTTGACCTCCAGCCTGCCTGCCACTCTGTACCCACCTGCCTGACCATTCTGCCTGCCTTGACCTCCAGCCTGCCTGCCACTCTGTACCCACCTGCCTGACCATTCTGCCTGCCTTGACCTCCAGCCTGCCTGCCACTCTGTACCTCCTGGACTCTGTACCCACCTGCCTGACCATTCTGCCTGCCTTGACCTCCAGCCTGCCTGCCACTCTGTACCTCCTGGACTCTGTACCCACCTGCCTGACCATTCTGCCTGCCTTGACCTCAAGCCTGCCTGCCACTCTGTACCTCCTGGACTCTGTACCCACCTGCCTGACCATTCTGCCTGCCTTGACCTCCAGCCTGCCTGCCACTCTGTACCTCCTGGACTCTGTACCCACCTGCCTGACCATTCTGCCTGCCTTGACCTCCAGCCTGCCTGCCACTCTGTACCTCCTGGACTCTGTACCCACCTGCCTGACCATTCTGCCTGCCTTGACCTCCAGCCTGCCTGCCACTCTGTACCTCCTGGACTCTGATCTGGTTATGACTTTTGCCTGTCCACAGCCATTCTCTTGCCAATTCTCTTTGGAGTTATTAAAAATCTTAAACTCCAACCATCTGCCTCCTGTGTCTGCATTTGGGTCTCGCCTAGTGTGATGATAGATAAAGGAGGACTCTTGTTCCCTTCCACACTAAAATGATTCTGAGATATTGAAAATGTCATTTTTTATCATATGAAATAGAATGATAGTCAAAGAGTCTTGTATGAAATGTATTTTTTCCAGAACTCGGTGTGTGTGTGTGTCTATGTGTGAGAGAGGGGGAGAGATGGAGGGGCTGCTCAGCCATCTGTTGGAGGACCAGACAGACCCTCAGACACTCCAGGAGGACCAGACTGACTCTCAGACACTCCAGGAGGACCAGACAGACCCTCAGACACTCCAGGAGGACCAGACTGACTCTCAGACACTCCAGGAGGACCAGACAGACCCTCAGACACTCCAGGAGGACCAGACAGACCCTCAGACACTCCAGGAGGACCAGACAGACCCTCAGACACTCCAGGAGGACCAGACTGACCCTCAGACACTCCAGGAGGACCAGACAGACCCTCAGTCTTTGTTGAAATCTCTCTCTCTTTCTCTATCTTCCTCTCTCTCTCAGTGTTTTTGTGTGAGTCAGCAGTTTAGATCCTGATTCCTCATCTCAGTGTGTGTCATCAGCAGGAGGACAAACAGAAACACACGGCTCAGTAGTGTGAGGGAATATTGATCATAAAACCAACCTCAAGACATGCACACATGAGAGGGAAAGAAGGAGGGTGAGACAGAGGGATGAGAGGTAAAGGATGAGGGTGAGACAAAGGGATGAGAGGTAAAGGAGGAGGGTAAGACAGAGGCATGAGAGGTAAAGGAGGAGGGTGAGACAGAGGGATGAGAGGGAAAGGAGGAGGGTGAGACAGAGGGATGAGAGGGAAAGGAGGAGGGTGAGACAGAGGGATGAAAGGGAAAGGAGGAGGGTTCATGTCCAATAAGACAGAGCTGAATTTTGAGGGTCTGGAGGGGTTAAGTGTTTGATCCACTCTGTATGTGTAGCAGACACGCACAGTAGAACACACTCACGCACACACACACACACACACACACACACACACACACACACACACACACACACACACACACACACACACACACACACACACACACACACACACACACACACACAGGGACTTTCCATGAGTGTAAGCCATAAAGGGTGCATTATCTACAGAAGGTTACAGAGCAGTGAGGAGCTAGGAACCAGGGGATGGGAGAGTACACAGGACACCCCATCACTACTGGCCTATGTGAGTGCATATTAAAATAATTCTATGGATAGAGAGAAATAGAAAGATCGGCCGTGTAAAAGTTTTAACTGTGGGTCGTTACTGGCATGTGAGATTTACAATGTTTTCAGACATGAAGATCCTAGATAAAGAGATGGAGAGGAAATGAGAGAAGAGGAAATTATTTGAAGACAGAAGGACATATGAATGAAATAGAGAGCTGGAGAGACAGAGAGCAGTGCTGGAATGCAGCCCACATCACTCCCACTCATCTCCCTGCGCCCACACACTCTCTGTTGCCGTGACGTCCTCTCATCCTCTCTTCCTCTCCACTCCTCCGCTTCGCTGTGTGGGTACTCTGTTCTTCGTTCATCCGTCCACCCGCACCATTCTGCCCCCCCCCCCCCCCCCCCCCCCATCAGAGCTGTTTCTGTCTTTTCTGTTTTGGAGGAGTGAGATGGAGTGTAAGAATTAGGAGGAGGAAGAGGGGGAGAAAGAAGAGGATGAAGATAAGACCATGTTTGGCTTAACTCGTCGGATGTCCGATCGTACTGAGATCGTGATCGTTGTTCACAAGACGTCCAAACTGGAGTAACTATGGTTATAATGTATCGGAATTATATAACAAAATACACCTTTATACACCAGTATACAGTACATCGATTTACACCACCATAGAGTCTGGGCTACAGTTCACCCTTGAGTTAGCGTGCAGAAGAAATCAGTGTGCCTGTGGATGTCACAGTGCCTGGCTGGGGTGTATCTGATCTGCATCAGATCTGATTTGCTCCCAAGTGGCGCAGTGGTCTAAGGCACTGCAAGAGGCGTCACTACAGTCCCTGGTTCAATTCCAGGCTGAATCACATCCGGCTGTGAATAGGAGTCCCATAGGGCGGCGCACAATTGTCCCAGCGTCGTCCAGTTTTGGCCGGGGTAGGCCGTCATTGTAAATAAGAATTTGTTCTTAACCGACTTGCCTAGTTAAATAAAGGTTCAATTAAAAATGTAAAATAAAACAAGAGGGCTCATTTAACTGGCAGGGTTGGGAGCACACAGACGGCTCAGGCTTGTCTAGGTGGAAATAAGAATCTGATTGGTTGAGGTGAGAATAAGGATGTAATTGGTCAAGGTGTAAATCAGGTGCTGATTAGATGATGGCTCTGTCAGTGGGCTCACACCTCAGGGCTTCTTCAGTGGGGGGTAATGATCCCAATGCTACAGATTTAAATGTAACACATCAGACAGGATTCCTCATCCTACATGACAGAAAACCTTGTCTGTTCTGAATATACTTCTATTGAATATTCTGTAGCTCCATGTGTCTTCATGAGCCCAGAGGTTATAATAGCCCATTTGCTGGGACAGGGGATTGCTCTCACACACACACACGCGCACGCACGCACGCACGCACGCACGCACACACACACACACACACACACACACACACACACACACACACACACACACACACTCTTTCACCTCCTCCTCTCTCCTGCAGACTGCAGCCAATAATGAGTGCCAGAGAGGCACATCTGTGACTGGATTAGCATATTCATGAGAGGGTCTTGGATGGGTGCTATCGATTGGTGGTTGTGAATGTCAATAACAGAGATCATGCTCCTCTGGAAATTGGACCATATAGGCTTACTGTACACGTAGAAAGATACAGTATGTGTATGTGAGAGTACATGTACATGTTAAATGGGCTATGATGTCTGTGTATCCATGTCTGTTATGGGTATTTGTGTGAGGATACTGCCTGAACATGTGTGTTTGCATGTGAATATTGTGTGTACTTTGGCAAGACAACAAATCCAAAATATTCATTTTCATCATTCGATTTTGCCACCTCAGATCCTGAGTGGCGCAGCGGTCACTACAAACCTGGGTTCGAGCCGGGCTGTATCACAACCGGCCGTGATCGGGTGTCCCATAGGGGGGCACACAATTGGCCCAGCATCGTTCGTGTTAGGGGAGAGTTTGGCTGGGGTAGGCCGTCATTGTTAATAAGAATTTGTTCTTGACTAGTTGAATAAAGGTTAAATAGTAGAGATATGTCCCCCTTTGGCATATGGATGGTGTGTATGTGTTTACACTTGATCCCAGACCAGCCACATGTTGATTATCTTACAGTAGCTTTGTGGTTTTCAGACTCACACACCTTGATGCCAGCGTTGCTCAGAATGAGAGTGTCTGAAGATCACAACGACAAGGAAGAGAGGGAGAGTAAGATTAAGAGAGAAAGATTAAGTGGGGAAATAGTGTAGAGGGAAAAAAGAGTGTTCAGTTCTGTACCGATTTGGCAGCTCAGTGGTGAAAGAGAGGGGGAGAGAGAGGGGGGAAGAGGAGGACAGAGGGGGACAGAGAGGTAAGAGAGAGGGAACAGAGAGGTGGAGAGAGAGGAGGGCAGAGGGGGACAGAGAGGGGAGGACAGAAAGGGACAGAGAGGGAGAGAGAGGATGGAAGAGGGCGACAGAGAGGGAGAGAGAGGAGGGAAGAGGGTGACAGAGAGAGGGAGAGAGAGGAGAGGACAGAAAGGGACAGAGAGGGAGAGAGGAGGGCAGAGGGGGACAGAGAGGGGAGGACAGAAAGGGACAGAGGGAGAGAGAGGAGGGAAGAGGGCGACAGAGAGGGAGAGAGAGGAGGGAAGAGGGCGACAGAGAGGGGGAGAGAGAGGAGGGAAGAGGGCGACAGAGAGGGGGAGAGAGAGGAGGGAAGAGGGCGACAGAGAGGGGAAGAGGGAGGAGGGAAGAGGGTGACAGAGAGGGGGAGAGAGAGGAGAGGACAGAAAGGGACAGAGAGGGAGAGAGAGGAGGGAAGAGGGTGACAGAGAGGGGGAGAGAGAGGAGGGAAGAGGGTGACAGAGAGGGGGAGAGAGAGGAGGGAAGAGGGTGACAGAGAGGGGGAGAGAGAGGAGAGGACAGAAAGGGACAGAGAGGTGGGAGAGAGAGGAGAGGACAGAAAGGGACAGAGAGGTGGGAGAGAGAGTAGGGAAGAGGGCGACAGAGAGGGGAAGAGGGAGGAGGGAAGAGGGTGACAGAGAGGTGGGAGAGAGAGGAGAGGACAGAAAGGGACAGAGAGGGAGAGAGAGGAGGGAAGAGGGTGACAGAGAGGGGGAGAGAGAGGAGGGAAGAGGGCGACAGAGAGGGGGAGAGAGAGGAGAGGACAGAAAGGGACAGAGAGGTGGGAGAGAGAGGAGAGGACAGAAAGGGACAGAGAGGTGGGAGAGAGAGGAGAGGACAGAAAGGGACAGAGAGGTGGGAGAGAGAGGAGAGGACAGAAAGGGACAGAGAGGTGGGAGAGAGAGGAGGGAAGAGGGTGACAGAGAGGGGGAGAGAGAGGAGAGGACAGAAAGGGACAGAGAGGGGGAGAGAGAGGAGAGGACAGAAAGGGACAGAGAGGTGGGAGAGAGAGGAGAGGGCAGAAAGGGACAGAGAGGTGGGAGAGAGAGGAGGGAAGAGGGCGACAGAGAGGGGGAGAGAGAGGAGAGGACAGAAAGGGACAGAGAGGGGGAGAGAGAGGAGAGGACAGAAAGGGACAGAGAGGTGGGAGAGAGAGGAGAGGACAGAAAGGGACAGAGAGTGGGAGAGAGAGGAGAGGACAGAAAGGGACAGATAGGTGGGAGAGAGAGGAGAGGACAGAAAGGGACAGAGAGGTGGGAGAGAGAGGAGAGGACAGAAAGGGACAGAGAGGTGGGAGAGAGAGGAGGGAAGAGGGCGACAGAGAGGGGGAGAGAGAGGAGAGGACAGAAAGGGACAGAGAGGGGGAGAGAGAGGAGAGGACAGAAAGGGACAGAGAGGTGGGAGAGAGAGGAGAGGACAGAAAGGGACAGAGAGGTGGGAGAGAGAGGAGGGAAGAGGGCGACAGAGAGGGGGAGAGAGAGGAGAGGACAGAAAGGGACAGAGAGGTGGTAGAAGGGGCAGAGGAGAACATTAAAAGGGTTTATAAAACTGGTTGCCTGGATCCTGGATGCTAATTGGACGCGCAGCATTCCAATCCGTTCTGTATTGGCTAACAGTTCCATCTGAAAATGATAACTGCGTCTCCATAAGAATATCATGTTCATGTTGCTGTCCCATCTCTTGTATTTATCTCGCATATTATTTCCCCTTGTCTAGCATTTAGTTTGGTACAGCAGAAGATAATATAAGCCAAGCATTTAGTTTGATACAGCAGGGGTTAATATAAGCCTAGCATTTAGTTTGGTACTGCGGGGGTTAATATAAGCCTAGCATTTAGTTTGGTACAGCGGAAGATAATATATGCCCAGCATTTAGTTTGGTACGGCAGGGGTTAATATAAGCCTAGCATTTATTTTGGTACAGCAGGGGTTAATATAAGCCTAGCATTTAGTTTGGTACAGCAGTGTTAATTTAAGCTTAGCATTTAGTTTGGTAGAGCGGGGGTTAATATAAGCCTAGCATTTAGTTTGGTACAGCAGGGGTTAATATAAGCCTAGCATTTAGTTTGGTACAGCGGAAGATAATATATGCCCAGCATTTAGTTTGGTACGGCAGGGGTTAATATAAGCCTAGCATTTATTTTGGTACAGCAGGGGTTAATATAAGCCTAGCATTTAGTTTGGTACAGCAGTGTTAATTTAAGCTTAGCATTTAGTTTGGTAGAGCGGGGGTTAATATAAGCCTAGCATTTAGTTTGGTACAGCAGGGGTTAATATAAGCCTAGCATTTAGATTGGTACAGCAGTGTTAATTTAAGCCCAGGATTTAGTTTGGTACAGCGGGGGTTAATATAAGCCTAGCATTTAGTTTGGTACAGCAGTGTTAATTTAAGCCTAGCATTTAGTTTGGTACAGCAGGGGTTAATATAAGCCTAGCATTTACTTTGGTACAGCAGAGGTTAATATAAGCCTAGCATATAGTTTGGTACAGAGGGGGTTAATATAAGCCTAGCATTTAGTTTGGTACAGAGGGGGTTAATATAAGCCTAGCATTTAGTTTGGTACAGCAGGGGTTAATATAAGCATAGCATTTAGTTTGGTACAGCGGGTGTTAATATATGCCTAGCATTTAGTTTGGTACAGCAGGGGTTACTTTAAGCCTAGCATTTAGTTTGGTACAGCAGGGGTTAATATATGCCTTGCATTTAGTTTGGTACAGCAGGGGTTAATATATGCCTAGCATATAGTTTGGTACAGCATGTGTTACTATAAGCCTGGCATTTAGTTTGGTACAGCAGGGGTTAATATAAGCCTAGCATTTAGTTTGGTACAGCGGGGGTTAATATAAGCCTAGCATTTAGTTTGGTACAGCAGGGGTTAATATAAGCATAGCATTTAGTTTGGTACAGCGGGTGTTAATATATGCCTAGCATTTAGTTTGGTACAGCAGGGGTTACTTTAAGCCTAGCATTTAGTTTGGTACAGCAGGGGTTAATATATGCCTTGCATTTAGTTTGGTACAGCAGGGGTTAATATATGCCTAGCATATAGTTTGGTACAGCATGTGTTACTATAAGCCTGGCATTTAGTTTGGTACAGCAGGGGTTAATATAAGCCTAGCATTTAGTTTGGTACAGCGGGGGTTAATATAAGCCTAGCATTTGGTTTGGTACAGCAGGGGTTAATATAAGCCTAGCATTTAGTTTGGTACAGCAGGGGTTAATATATGCCTAGCATTTAGTTTGGTACAGCAGGGGTTAATATAAGCCTAGCATTTAGTTTGGTACAGCAGTGTTAATTTAAGCCTAGCATTTAGTTTGGTACAGCAGGGGTTAATATATGCCTAGCATTTAGTTTGGTACAGCAGGGGTTAATATAAGCCTAGCATTTAGTTTGGTACAGCAGTGTTAATTTAAGCCCAGGATTTAGTTTGGTACAGCGGGGGTTAATATACACCTAGCATTTAGTTTGGTACAGCAGGGGTTAATATAACCCTAGCATTTAGTTTGGTACAGCAGGGGTTACTTTAAGGCTAACATTTAGTTTGGTACAGGAGGGGTTAATTTAAGCTTAGCATTTAGTTTGGTAGAGCGGGGGTTAATATATGCCTAGCATTTAGTTTGGTACAGCAGGGGTTAATATAAGCCTAGCATTTAGTTTGGTACAGCAGGGGTTAATTTAAGCCCAGGATTTAGTTTGGTACAGCGGGGGTTAATATAAACCTAGCATTTAGTTTGGTACAGCAGTGTTAATTTAAGCCCAGGATTTAGTTTGGTACAGCGGGGGTTAATATAAGCCTAGCATTTAGTTTGGTACAGCAGTGTTAATTTAAGCTTAGCATTAGTTTGGTACAGCAGGGGTTACTTTAAGGCTAGCATTTAGTTTGGTACAGCAGGGGTTAATATAAGTTTAGCATTTAGTTTGGTAGAGCGGGGGTTAATATATGCCTAGCATTTAGTTTGGTACAGCAGGGGTTAATATAAGCCTAGCATTTAGTTTGGTACAGCAGGGTTAATATATGCCTAGCATTTAGTTTGGTACCGCAGGTGTTAATATAAGCCTAGCATTTAGTTTGGTACAGCAGTGTTAATATAATCCTAGCGTTTAGGTTGGTGCAGCAGGGGTTAATATAAGCCTAGCATTTAGTTTGGTACAGTAGTGTCAATATAATCCTAGCGTTTAGGTTGGTACAGCGGGGGTTAATATAAGCCTAGCATTTAGTTTGGTACAGCAGTGTTAATTTAAGCCTAGCATTTAGTTTGGTACAGCAGGGGTTAATATAAGCCTAGCATTTACTTTGGTACAGCAGAGGTTAATATAAGCCTAGCATATAGTTTGGTACAGAGGGGGTTAATATAAGCCTAGCATTTAGTTTGGTACAGAGGGGGTTAATATAAGCCTAGCATTTAGTTTGGTACAGCAGGGGTTAATATAAGCCTAGCATTTAGTTTGGTACAGGGGGTGTTAATTTAAGCCCAGGATTTAGTTTGGTACAGCGGGGGTTAATATAAGCCTAGCATTTAGTTTGGTACAGCAGTGTTAATTTAAGCTTAGCATTTAGTTTGGTACAGCAGGGGTTACTTTAAGGCTAGCATTTAGTTTGGTACAGGAGGGGTTAATATAAGTTTAGCATTTAGTTTGGTAGAGCGGGGGTTAATATATGCCTAGCATTTAGTTTGGTACAGCAGGGGTTAATATAAGCCTAGCATTTAGTTTGGTACAGCAGGGGTTAATTTAAGCCCAGGATTTAGTTTGGTACAGCGGGGGTTAATATAAACCTAGCATTTAGTTTGGTACAGCAGTGTTAATTTAAGCCCAGGATTTAGTTTGGTACAGCGGGGGTTAATATAAGCCTAGCATTTAGTTTGGTACAGCAGTGTTAATTTAAGCTTAGCATTTAGTTTGGTACAGCAGGGGTTACTTTAAGGCTAGCATTTAGTTTGGTACAGGAGGGGTTAATATAAGTTTAGCATTTAGTTTGGTAGAGCGGGGGTTAATATATGCCTAGCATTTAGTTTGGTACAGCAGGGGTTAATATAAGCCTAGCATTTAGTTTGGTACAGCAGGGTTAATATATGCCTAGCATTTAGTTTGGTACAGCAGGTGTTAATATAAGCCTAGCATTTAGTTTGGTACAGCAGTGTTAATATAATCCTAGCGTTTAGGTTGGTGCAGCAGGGGTTAATATAAGCCTAGCATTTAGTTTGGTACAGTAGTGTTAATATAATCCTAGCGTTTAGGTTGGTACAGCGGGGGTTAATATAAGCCTAGCATTTAGTTTGGTACAGCAGTGTTAATTTAAGCCTAGCATTTAGTTTGGTACAGCAGGGGTTAATATAAGCCTAGCATTTACTTTGGTACAGCAGAGGTTAATATAAGCCTAGCATATAGTTTGGTACAGAGGGGGTTAATATAAGCCTAGCATTTAGTTTGGTACAGAGGGGGTTAATATAAGCCTAGCATTTAGTTTGGTACAGCAGGGGTTAATATAAGCCTAGCATTTAGTTTGGTACAGCGGGTGTTAATATATGCCTAGCATTTAGTTTGGTACAGCAGGGGTTACTTTAAGCCTAGCATTTAGTTTGGTACAGCAGGGGTTAATATATGCCTTGCATTTAGTTTGGTACAGCAGGGGTTAATATATGCCTAGCATATAGTTTGGTACAGCATGTGTTACTATAAGCCTGGCATTTAGTTTGGTACAGCAGGGGTTAATATAAGCCTAGCATTTAGTTTGGTACAGCGGGGGTTAATATAAGCCTAGCATTTGGTTTGGTACAGCAGGGGTTAATATAAGCCTAGCATTTAGTTTGGTACAGCAGGGGTTAATATAAGCCTAGCATTTAGTTTGGTACAGCAGGGGTTAATATATGCCTAGCATTTAGTTTGGTACAGCAGGGGTTAATATAAGCCTAGCATTTAGTTTGGTACAGCAGTGTTAATTTAAGTCCAGGATTTAGTTTGGTACAGCGGGGGTTAATATAAGCCTAGCATTTAGTTTGGTACAGCAGTGTTAATTTAAACCTAGCATTTAGTTTGGTACAGCAGGGGTTACTTTAAGGCTAACATTTAGTTTGGTACAGGAGGGGTTAATTTAAGCTTAGCATTTAGTTTGGTAGAGCGGGGGTTAATATATGCCTAGCATTTAGTTTGGTACAGCAGGGGTTAATATAAGCCTAGCATTTAGTTTGGTACAGCAGGGGTTAATTTAAGCCTAGGATTTAGTTTGGTACAGCGGGGGTTAATATAAACCTAGCATTTAGTTTGGTACAGCAGTGTTAATTTAAGCCCAGGATTTAGTTTGGTACAGCGGGGGTTAATATAAGCCTAGCATTTAGTTTGGTACAGCAGTGTTAATTTAAGCTTAGCATTTAGTTTGGTACAGCAGGGGTTACTTTAAGGCTAGCATTTAGTTTGGTACAGGAGGGGTTAATATAAGCTTAGCATTTAGTTTGGTAGAGCGGGGGTTAATAAATGCCTAGCATTTAGTTTGGTACAGCAGGGGTTAATATACGCCTAGCATTTAGTTTGGTACAGCAGTGTTAATATATGCCTAGCATTTAGTTTGGTACAGCAGGTGTTAATATAAGCCTAGCATTTAGTTTGGTACAGCAGTGTTAATATAATCCTAGCGTTTAGGTTGGTGCAGCAGGGGTTAATATAAGCCTAGCATTTAGTTTGGTACAGCAGTGTTAATATAATCCTAGCGTTTAGGTTGGTGCAGCAGGGGTTAATATAAGCCTAGCATTTAGTTTGGTACAGCAGGGGTTAATATAAGCCTAGCATTTAGTTTGGTACAGCAGGGGTTAATATAATCCTAGCGTTTAGGTTGGTGCAGCAGGGGTTAATATAATCCTAGCGTTTAGGTTGGTACAGCAGGGGTTAATATAATCCTAGCGTTTAGGTTGGTGCAGCAGGGGTTAATATAAGCCTAGCGTTTAGTTTGGTACAGCAGGGGTTAATATAAGCCTAGCATTTAGTTTGGTACAGCAGGGGTTAATATAATCCTAGCGTTTAGGTTGGTGCAGCAGGGGTTAATATAATCCTAGCATTTAGTTTGGTACAGCAGGGGTTAATATAAACCTAGCATTTAGTTTGGTACAGCAGGGGTTAATATAAGCCTAGCATTTAGTTTGGTACAGCAGGGGTTAATATATGCCTAGCATTTAGTTTGGTACAGCAGGGGTTAATATAAGCCTAGCATTTAGTTTGGTACAGCAGGGGTTAATATAAGCCTAGCATTTAGTTTGGTACAGCAGGGGTTAATTTAAGCCCAGGATTTAGTTTGGTACAGCGGGGGTTAATATAAACCTAGCATTTAGTTTGGTACAGCAGTGTTAATTTAAGCCCAGGATTTAGTTTGGTACAGCGGGGGTTAATATAAGCCTAGCATTTAGTTTGGTACAGCAGTGTTAATTTAAGCTTAGCATTTAGTTTGGTACAGCAGGGGTTAATATAAGCTTAGCATTTAGTTTGGTAGAGCGGGGGTTAATAAATGCCTAGCATTTAGTTTGGTACAGCAGGGGTTAATATACGCCTAGCATTTAGTTTGGTACAGCAGTGTTAATATATGCCTAGCATTTAGTTTGGTACAGCAGGTGTTAATATAAGCCTAGCATTTAGTTTGGTACAGCAGTGTTAATATAATCCTAGCGTTTAGGTTGGTGCAGCAGGGGTTAATATAAGCCTAGCATTTAGTTTGGTACAGCAGTGTTAATATAATCCTAGCGTTTAGGTTGGTGCAGCAGGGGTTAATATAAGCCTAGCATTTAGTTTGGTACAGCAGGGGTTAATATAAGCCTAGCATTTAGTTTGGTACAGCAGGGGTTAATATAATCCTAGCGTTTAGGTTGGTGCAGCAGGGGTTAATATAATCCTAGCGTTTAGGTTGGTACAGCAGGGGTTAATATAATCCTAGCGTTTAGGTTGGTGCAGCAGGGGTTAATATAAGCCTAGCATTTAGTTTGGTACAGCAGGGGTTAATATAATCCTAGCATTTAGTTTGGTACAGCAGGGGTTAATATAAGCCTAGCATTTAGTTTGGTACAGCAGGGGTTAATATAAGCCTAGCATTTAGTTTGGTACAGCAGGGGTTAATATAAGCCTAGCATTTAGTTTGGTACAGCAGGGTTAATATATGCCTAGCATTTAGTTTGGTACAGCAGGTGTTAATATAAGCCTAGCATTTAGTTTGGTACAGCAGTGTTAATATAATCCTAGCGTTTAGGTTGGTGCAGCAGGGGTTAATATAAGCCTAGCATTTAGTTTGGTACAGTAGTGTTAATATAATCCTAGCGTTTAGGTTGGTACAGCGGGGGTTAATATAAGCCTAGCATTTAGTTTGGTACAGCAGTGTTAATTTAAGCCTAGCATTTAGTTTGGTACAGCAGGGGTTAATATAAGCCTAGCATTTACTTTGGTACAGCAGAGGTTAATATAAGCCTAGCATATAGTTTGGTACAGAGGGGGTTAATATAAGCCTAGCATTTAGTTTGGTACAGAGGGGGTTAATATAAGCCTTGCATTTAGTTTGGTACAGCAGGGGTTAATATAAGCCTAGCATTTAGTTTGGTACAGCGGGTGTTAATATATGCCTAGCATTTAGTTTGGTACAGCAGGGGTTACTTTAAGCCTAGCATTTAGTTTGGTACAGCAGGGGTTAATATATGCCTTGCATTTAGTTTGGTACAGCAGGGGTTAATATATGCCTAGCATATAGTTTGGTACAGCATGTGTTACTATAAGCCTAGCATTTAGTTTGGTACAGCAGGGGTTAATATAAGCCTAGCATTTAGTTTGGTACAGCGGGGGTTAATATAAGCCTAGCATTTAGTTTGGTACAGCAGGGGTTAATATAAGCCTAGCATTTAGTTTGGTACAGCAGTGTTAATTTAAGCCTAGCATTTAGTTTGGTACAGCAGGGGTTAATATATGCCTAGCATTTAGTTTGGTACAGCAGGGGTTAATATAAGCCGAGCATTTAGTTTGGTACAGCAGTGTTAATTTAAGCCCAGGATTTAGTTTGGTACAGCGGGGGTTAATATAAGCCTAGCATTTAGTTTGGTACAGCAGTGTTAATTTAAACCTAGCATTTAGTTTGGTACAGCAGGGGTTACTTTAAGGCTAACATTTAGTTTGGTACAGGAGGGGTTAATTTAAGCTTAGCATTTAGTTTGGTAGAGCGGGGGTTAATATATGCCTAGCATTTAGTTTGGTACAGCAGGGGTTAATATAAGCCTAGCATTTAGTTTGGTACAGCAGGGGTTAATTTAAGCCCAGGATTTAGTTTGGTACAGCGGGGGTTAATATAAACCTAGCATTTAGTTTGGTACAGCAGTGTTAATTTAAGCCCAGGATTTAGTTTGGTACAGCGGGGGTTAATATAAGCCTAGCATTTAGTTTGGTACAGCAGTGTTAATTTAAGCTTAGCATTTAGTTTGGTACAGCAGGGGTTACTTTAAGGCTAGCATTTAGTTTGGTACAGGAGGGGTTAATATAAGCTTAGCATTTAGTTTGGTAGAGCGGGGGTTAATATACGCCTAGCATTTAGTTTGGTACAGCAGTGTTAATATAATCCTAGCATTTAGTTTGGTGCAGCAGGGGTTAATATAAGCCTAGCATTTAGTTTGGTACAGCAGTGTTAATATAATCCTAGCGTTTAGGTTGGTGCAGCAGGGGTTAATATAAGCCTAGCATTTAGTTTGGTACAGCAGGGGTTAATATAAGCCTAGCATTTAGTTTGGTACAGCAGGGGTTAATATAATCCTAGCGTTTAGGTTGGTGCAGCAGGGGTTAATATAATCCTAGCGTTTAGGTTGGTACAGCAGGGGTTAATATAATCCTAGCGTTTAGGTTGGTGCAGCAGGGGTTAATATAAGCCTAGCGTTTAGTTTGGTACAGCAGGGGTTAATATAAGCCTAGCATTTAGTTTGGTACAGCAGGGGTTAATATAATCCTAGCGTTTAGGTTGGTGCAGCAGGGGTTAATATAATCCTAGCATTTAGTTTGGTACAGCAGGGGTTAATATAAACCTAGCATTTAGTTTGGTACAGCAGGGGTTAATATAAGCCTAGCATTTAGTTTGGTACAGCAGGGGTTAATATATGCCTAGCATTTAGTTTGGTACAGCAGGGGTTAATATAAGCCTAGCATTTAGTCTGGTAAAGCAGGGGTTAATATAAGCCTAGCATTTAGTTTGGTACAGCAGGGGTTAATATAAGCCTAGCATTTAGTTTGGTACAGCAGGGTTTAATATAAGCCTAGCATTTAGTTTGGTACAGCAGGGGTTAATATAGTCCTAGCATTTAGTTTGGTACAGCAGGGGTTAATATAAGCCTAGCATTTAGTTTGGTACAGCAGGGGTTAATATAAGCCTAGCATTTAGTTTGGTACAGCAGGGGTTAATATATGCCTAGCATTTAGTTTGGTACAGCAGGGGTTAATATACAGTGCCTTGCGAAAGTATTCGGCCCCCTTGAACTTTGCGACCTTTTCCCTCATTTCAGGCTTCAAACATAAAGATATAAAACTGTATTTTTTTGTGAAGAATCAACAACAAGTGGGACATAATCATGAAGTGGAACGACATTTATTGGATATTTCAAACTTTTTTAACAAATCAAAAATTGGGCTTGCAAAATTATTCAGCCCCTTTACTTTCAGTGCAGCAAACTCTCTCCAGAAGTTCAGTGAGGATCTCTGAATGATCCAGTGTTGACCTATATGACTAATGATGATAAATACAATCCACCTGTGTGTAATCAAGTCTCCGTATAAATGCACCTGCACTGTGATAGTCTCAGAGGTCCGTTAAAAGCGTAGAGAGCATCATGAAGAACATGGAACACACCAGGCAGGTCCGAGATACTGTTGTGAAGAAGTTTAAAGCCGGATTTGGATACAAAAGATTTCCCAAGCTTTAAACATCCCAAGGAGCACTGTGCAAGCGATAATATTGAAATGGAAGGAGTATCAGACCACTGCAAATCTACCAAGACCTGGCCGTCCCTCTAAACTTTCAGCTCATACAAGGAGAAGACTGATCAGAGATGCAGCCAAGAGGCCCATGATCACTCTGGATGAACTGCAGAGATCTACAGCTGAGGTGGGAGACTCTGTCCATAGGACAACAATCAGTTGTATATTGCACAAATCTGGCCTTTATGGAAGAGTGGCAAGAAGAAAGCCATTTCTTAAAGATATCCATAAAAAGTGTTGTTTAAAGTTTGCCACAAGCCACCTGGGAGACACACCAAACATGTGGAAGAAGGTGCTCTGGTCAGATGAAACCAAAATTGAACTTTTTGGCAACAATGCAAAACATTATGTTTGGCATAAAAGCAACACAGCTGAACACACCATCCCCACTGTCAAACATGGTGGTGGAAGCATCATGGTTTGGGCCTGCTTTTCTTCAGCAGGGACAGGGAAGATGGTTAAAATTGATGGGAAGATGGATGGAGCCAAATACAGGACCATTCTGGAAGAAAACCTGATGGAGTCTGCAAAAGACCTGAGACTGGGACGGAGATTTGTCTTCCAACAAGACAATGATCCAAAACATAAAGCAAAATCTACAATGGAATGGTTAAAAAAAAAACATATCCAGGTGTTAGAATGGCCAAGTCAAAGTCCAGACCTGAATCCAATCGAGAATCTGTGGAAAGAACTGAAAACTGCTGTTCACAAATGCTCTCCATCCAACCTCATTGAGCTTGAGCTGTTTTGCAAGGAGGAATGGGAAAAAATGTCAGTCTCTCGATGTGCAAAACTGATAGAGACATTCCCCAAGCGACTTACAGCTGTAATCGCAGCAAAAGGTGGCGCTACAAAGTATTAACTTAAGGGGGCTGAATAATTTTGCACGCCCAATTTTTCAGTTTTTGATTTGTTAAAAAAGTTTGAAATATCCAATAAATGTCGTTCCACTTCATGATTGTGTCCCACTTGTTGTTGATTCTTCACAAAAAAATAAAGTTTTATATCTTTATGTTTGAAGCCTGAAATGTGGCAAAAGGTCGCAAAGTTCAAGGGGGCCGAATACTTTCGCAAGGCACTGTAAGCCTAGCATTTAGTTTGGTACAGCAGGGGTTAATATATGCCTAGCATTTAGTTTGGTACAGCAGGGGTTAATTTAAGCCTAGCATTTAGGTTGGTGCAGCAGGGGTTAATATAATCCTAGCATTTAGTTTGGTACAGCAGGGGTTAATATAAGCCTAGCATTTAGTTTGGTACAGCAGGGGTTAATATAAGCCTAGCATTTAGTTTGGTACAGCAGGGGTTAATATAAGCCTAGCATTTAGTTTGGTACAGCAGGGGTTAATATATGCCTAGCATTTAGTTTGGTACAGCAGGGGTTAATATAAGCCTAGCATTTAGTTTGGTACAGCAGGGGTTAATATATGCCTAGCATTTAGTTTGGTACAGCAGGGGTTAATATAAGCCTAGCATTTAGTTTGGTACAGCAGGGGTTAATATAAGCCTAGCGTTTAGTTTGGTACAGCGGGGGTTAATATATGCATAGCATTTAGTTTGGTACAGCAGGGGTTAATATATGCATAGCATTTAGTTTGGTACAGCGGGGGTTAATATATGCATAGCATTTAGTTTGGTACAGCGGGGGTTAATATAAGCCTAGCATTTAGTTTGGTACAGCGGGGGTTAATATAAGCCTAGCATTTAGTTTGGTACAGCAGGGGTTAATATAAGCCTAGCATTTAGTTTGGTACAGCAGGGGTTAATATAAGCCTAGCATTTAGTTTGGTACAGCAGGGGTTAATATAATCCTAGCATTTAGTTTGGTACAGCAGGGGTTAATATATGCATAGCATTTAGTTTGGTACAGCGGGGGTTAATATATGCATAGCATTTAGTTTGGTACAGCAGGGGTTAATTTAAACCTTGCTGTCTGCCTCTCCGACCTCAGAAACAATGTTTCACTTTTGAATTTCGATCTCTGTAGTACCATACATAGAATGAACAACTTTTTCTGAGCCTGTCGAAATCATTCATCGTGAACATATCCAACTTAATGCCAATATAAAAAAAGCTACAAAAAATATATATATATTGTACTTTCATTCCAGATTCAAAGTTTGACAGTGCCTGAGTTAGCTGAAGTTGGCTAGCTAGCTAGCAAGTGACAAAAACGTTATCCAGTCTGCATAGCAACCATTTTGTTTAGAACGGACAACCGATCCTTTTAATAACAACCCCGTATATAGCCTCGTTATTGTTAAGTATATTTCTTGTGTTACTTTTTGAAGGATTCGATTTTTTAAAACTTTTGTTTATTTAGTAAATAGTTTATGAACTATTCTTGAACTGCATTGTTGATTAAAGGCTTGTAAGTAAGCATTTCACGGTAAGGTACAACTACACCTGTTGTATTGCAAATGTAACAACCTGTATAGCCTCATAACATGGTTAAACAATCATTTTGATATCATAGATGGTCAGTCCTGTATAGCCTCATAACATGGTTAAACAATCATTTTGATATCATAGATGGTCAGTCCTGTATAGCCTCATAACATGGTTAAACAATCATTTTGATATCATGGATAGTCAGTCCTGTATAGCCTCATAACATGGTTCAAACAATCATTTTGATATCATGGATAGTCAGTCCTGTATAGCCTCGTAACATGGTTAAAACAATCATTTTGATATCATGGATGGTCAGTCCTGTATAGCCTCATAACATGGTTAAACAATCATTTTGATATCATGGATGGTCAGTCCTGTATAGCCTCATAACATGGTTAAACAATCATTTTGATATCATGGATAGTCAGTCCTGTATAGCCTCATAACATGGTTAAAACAATCATTTTGATATCATGAAGGGTCAGTCCTCGCATCTGCAGCTCTGCCTATTAATCTGAGAGTGGTTACATTTCTCCAGGCCCATCCCTCAGCTTTTTACCAAAACAGAGGCAGTCGCTGTTTTGTTATTGTTTTATCTGTGAATTTGCCCTTTAAACAGCTGTATATTATCAAGATATCAAAGTGTCACCAATAAAATGTTAAATAGGCCTATAGCAATGTAGCATATGTCATTCATTTTTCACATGTAAATAGCACATTTCAGTAGTGCTCAAAGCATGCCACTCCATGAGCACAGCATTTATTTTTCAACTCGAATCAATCAGTCCTCCATGACAACAAAATCATAAATAACAGCGTAGAGTTGGCTAATAAGTCCTTAGTTTTGGGGTCATGCTCAGGTAAAACAATTTGGCTAATCTATACTTCCATATTTCCAAGTCCTTTCTTGAAGATCAAGGGGTACAACATTTATTGGAATGACTGGAATTCTGATAGATAGTTTTTAATGTAAAGATGTAATTTAATCGTATTATTATATGTAGTAGAAAGCGATGGGTTAGATGAAGCCTACATAACCAACCCATAAAGTAACATGTAACATCCATATATGGGAAGCTATGTAAACTTTTACATTGATTTATCCTGCAATAGATGTCGTTCAGTTGGTAAGATACATTTTTGTCTTCTTCTAATGCCTCTTAGGGGGAAAGTAATCTAAACGTAACGGAATGTAATCAGATTACGTTACTGAGTTTGGGTAATCCAAAAGTTATGTTAATGATTACAATTTTGGACAGGTAACTGTAACGGATTACATTTAGAAAGTAACCTACCCATCCCTGGTGATACAGCACCCGATTGAACGACAGCCAAAGTGTGGGAATTAATGTTGATCTGGAGAATTTACAGAAAATGTGGGTGTCTATGTTGTTACCATGGTCAAGATAATTTGCCTATGTTGTGGGCAACATTATGACAAGATTCCTGAGGTAAGATTACGGTCCGTGTATGTTTTGATCGTTTGATTTCCAAGTTAAAATGGAGCAATCGGGAACTTGAAAAACGGCTTGTTTATTTGTTTTTTAATAGAAATAGACTAAATTAAAGATGGCTTATTTTTTCTTTTAGCATATCTTTTAGCATATAAAACCCCAAAAACGACTTGATATTTCGATTTTCACATGTGAGTGGGGTTAAATGTAGAATGCCTGTAATTGGTTAAGTGCACAGCCAACACTTCCTGTCCTTTCAAAGTAGGAGTTCACCCTTCTAACTCCATTCTTTGAATCTGTGAATCTATGATCTATTAATTAATCGATTAATTGTTGCCCATTCCATACTCCACAAGTGTCTAGACTCTGGGCATTAGGGGCTAAGGGTTGTTTCTGGACCGGTCATGGGCATTAGGGGCTAAGGGTTGTTTCTGGACGGGTCATGGGCATTAGGGGCTAAGGGTTGTTTCTGGACGGGTCGTGGGCATTATGGTAACACAGTCAGTCAGTCAGTCTGGCACTGTCTAAAAATGTTATAGGGGCAGTGCAGTTAAAATGGGATTTCCTGTGTTTTATGATATTACCACACACACATTATGAGGTAGGGCCGGGACGATATCAGTATCGCAATATTTTTTCCATGGCAAAAATGAAAACACAAAGCAGACCAAACTCTTTGGTCCTTTAAAAACCTGCTGTATGTAAAATATTGTGTGCTATAGCTTGGAAAATAAATAAATGTAACTCTGGGTGACAACTTGAGGATGTTTGTTTCCAACAGTAGGACTGTTTTCCTAAAGAAGTTAAATCCGCTAAGTGTTTTGTTTCCTTGCTATGATACTAACTAGTATCGCGATATTGGTATCGTCCCGGCCCTACTATGAGGTCGAAATAGCACTCTAAATTGTGAAAATGGTGATAATGATGATTTTTTTTTTTAAATGCCTACAATTTCAGCCTGTTCATGATGTCACAATGTGATCTGATTATAATAGACCAATGACTGTTGATCTGGGTAAGAGGGTGGGCTCTAGACCATCCTATCAGCCAATCAGGGCTGTGTATGTAAATATCTACCAATTTATTTCCTAACGCCCACACAATCAGACTGAGCATTTCAAGAGCCATAGAAGGCTTAGGGAAATAAACCATAAAACATATATTTTGGAGTTATTTTAATTAAATTGTGATTTATTAGGCATACAGTGATGACAAAACCTTTTTTTTTTTTTTTTACAAAAACTGCATGGGGGCTTTAATAACTCTCAAATACTTGCTTCCTCTGTCCTTGGGAGAATCTCAATTGGATTTCCTTGATTTGTCTCATCCTTTCTCCTCATCTCCTTCTCAAAACCCATTGGGTGAGAAGGTCGCAGGTACTTCCCTTCTCATCTTCTTATCCAATGGGTTTTGAGAAGGAGCCAAGGAGAGGGGAATGGAGGAATCAAGGAAATACAATTGAGATTCTCCCCTTTTTTCCCCATTCCTTACCTCCCTCAAAAAAGCACATTGGGGGAGAGGAGGGAAGGTTCCTCCCTCAGGCTACAATGCACTTTGAAGGAGAGGCAAGCACAGAGGAAGCAGGAATTTGATGGCTAGTTTTCAGACACAGACTCTCATGCACACACACACACACACGCGCGCGCGTGCACATACACACACGAGAAAGGTCAAGACATCATATTGTGCAGTGCAAGACATGAACATACATAGGTGCATACAGTATAAACACTCACACAGTTTTTCCTATTGTATGTATATACCCACGCAGAAGCATGCAGACAAATAAAAAACACACATGGCTATAGGTACTGTATACATTCTAAACAATACCACTAGAAATAATAATTACACACTATACAGGTAAACTGTATACATTCTAAACAATACCACTAGAAATAACAATTACACACTATACAGGTAAACTGTATATCATACACCCACACCTTCTGGCTACTCAAATCCATTTACTAGTGATGCTACAATGTGTCCTTTCATCATCATTGGATTTGACTGTAGGCCACTTGTTATAATACCTAACTACACCACCAGCATAGATTAGTATCTTTGTTTAGGGCCCCTTAGTTAAAATGGTACCATCTCCACGCTGCTAAGTCTGCCTTATCGACAGATGTAGTAAGCAGCCAATATGATTAAGTCGCTAAAGAGGTTCATGTTTTGATCTGCAAACAGCCTGGGATAAGCCTCACTGCTGATCCCCACCACAAGGCATGTATGGCCGGTGAGTGTGTGGGATTACCATGTGGAGACAAGTTAGCTTGCGTGACAAGTTCCAGTAGTAAAGGCTTGAGTCCCAGATTTTATCCCAGAACCAGAGTCCTCTCAGGCCAAAGGTTGGATGACCTACATGTACACAGTAGACATACAGCAAGACGTAAACATAAACAGGAAAGACAAAACGATATGAGTCCTTCAGAACATTCCACTCCTTACGCCCTACGTCATAGAAACATAGGACAGATAACCACACACACACACACACACACACACACACACACACACACACACACACACACACACACACACACACACACACACACACACACACACACACACACACACACACACACACACACACACCACACACACACCACACACACACACATACCACACACACACACACACCAAGCCATTCCATGAGAGACAGCTGCTCCCTTATGTGAGGCCTGAGAAGTGAAGGAAGAGGGAAGAAAAAAGAAAGAGGGATGAGAGGTCAAGGAGGAGGGTGAGACAGAGGGATGAGAGGTCAAGGAGGAGGGTGAGAGAGGGATGAGAGGTAAAGGAGGAGGTTGAGACAGAGGGATGAGAGGTAAAGGAGGAGGGTGAGACAGAGATATGAGAGGTGAAGGAAGAGGGTGAGACAGAGGGATGAGAGGTAAAGGAGGAGGGTGAGACAGAGGGATGAGAGGTAAAGGAGGAGGGTGAACAGAGGGATGAGAGGTAAAGGAGGAGGGTTAGACAGAGGGATGAGAGGTCAAGGAGGAGGGTGAGACAGAGGGATGAGAGGTAAAGGAGGAGGGTGAGACAGAGGGATGAGAGGTCAAGGAGGAGGGTGAGACAGAGGGATGAGAGGTGAAGGAGGAGGGTGATACAGAGGGATGAGAGGTAAAGGAGGAGGGTGAGACAGAGGGATGAGAGGTAAAGGAGGAGGGTGAGACAGAGGGAAGAGAGGTAAAGGAGGAGGGTGAGACAGAGGGAAGAGAGGTAAAGGAGGAGGGTGAGACAGAGGGAAGAGAGGTAAAGGAGGAGGGTGAAACAGAGGGATGAGAGGGAAAGGAGGAGGGTGAGAGGGAAATGAGGAGGGTGAGACAGAGGAACGAGAGGTAAAGGAGGAGGGTGAGACAGAGGGACGAGAGGTATAGGAGGAGGGTGAGACAGAGGGACGAGGGGTAAAGGAGGAGGGTGAGACAGAGGGACGAGAGGTAAAGGAGGAGGGTGAGACAGAGGGATGAGAGGTAAAGGAGGAGGGTGAAACAGAGGGATGAGAGGGAAAGGAGGAGGGTGAGAGGGAAAGGAGGAGGGTGAGATAGAGGGGCGAGAGGTATAGGAGGAGGGTGAGACAGAGGGACGAGAGGTAAAGGAGGAGGGTGAGACAGAGGGACGAGGGGTAAAGGAAGAGGGTGAGACAGAGGGACGAGAGGTAAAGGAGGAGGGTGAGACAGAGGGACGAGAGGTAAAGGAGGAGGGTGAGACAGAGGGATGAGAGGTAAAGGAGGAGGGTGAGACAGAGGGATGAGAGGTAAAGGAGGAGGGTGAGACAGAGGGATGAGAGGTAAAGGAGGAGGGTAAGACAGAGGGATGAGAGTGAAATTAGGAGGGTGAAACAGAGGGATGAGAGGTAAAGGAGGAGGGTGAGACAGAGGGATGAGAGGTAAAGGAGGAGGGTGAGACAGAGGGAAGAGAGGTAAAGGAGGAGGGTGAGACAGAGGGAAGAGAGGTAAAGGAGGAGGGTGAGACAGAGGGAAGAGAGGTAAAGGAGGAGGGTGAGACAGAGGGAAGAGAGGTAAAGGAGGAGGGTGAGACAGAGGGAAGAGAGGTAAAGGAGGAGGGTGAAACAGAGGGATGAGAGGGAAAGGAGGAGGGTGAGAGGGAAAGGAGGAGGGTGAGACAGAGGAACGAGAGGTAAAGGAGGAGGGTGAGACAGAGGGACGAGAGGTATAGGAGGAGGGTGAGACAGAGGGACGAGAGGTAAAGGAGGAGGGTGAGACAGAGGGATGAGAGGTAAAGGAGGAGGGTGAGACAGAGGGATGAGAGGTAAAGGAGGAGGGTAAGACAGAGGGATGAGAGTGAAATTAGGAGGGTGAGACAGAGGGACGAGAGGTAAAGGAGGAGGGTGAGACAAAGGGATGAGAGGTAAAGGAGGAGGGTAAGACAGAGGGATGAGAGGTAAAGGAGGACGGTGAGACAGAGGGACGAGAGGTAAAGCAGGAGGGTAAGACAAAGGGATGAGAGAGAAAGGAGGAGGGTTCATGTCCAATACGACAGAGGGTCTGGAGGGGTTAAGTGTTTGATCCACTTTCTATGTGTAGCAGACACGCACAGTAGAACACACACACACACACACACAATAATGTGAGATGGTCTCTGCCTATGACCCCAGGCATACTCCTCATATCGCAGTCATACATGAGACTGTTAAGACAGATTGCATAAGAACAATGTTATGAATGCATGAGGCTGCCCAAGGCTCATTAGGGACATCCCAGGGCCCCTGGATATGTTATCATAGAGTTGCCACATAATACAACTGTCTGTGTTCTTCTGTCGGTGAAACATGCAGAGTCATTCAATACAGTAGAGGCACAGTCCAGGTGTCACGCCCTGGCCTTAGTTATCTTTGTTTTCTTTATTATTTTGGTTAGGCCAGGGTGTGATATGGGTGATTTATGTGTTTTGTGGGGTTGTGTTCAGTTTAGTTGTCTAGGTAAGTCTATGGTTGCCTAGATTGGTTCCCAATCAGAGGCAGGTGTTTATTGTTGTCTCTGATTGGGAACCATGTTTATTTAGGCAGGCATATTCTTGGGGTATTTTGTGGGCGATTGTTTCCTATGTCAGTGTTTGTGCCACACGGGACTGTTTTCGGTTTTCACATTTCTTGTTGTGTAGTTGTGTTCATGTTTGAGTTTTCCTATTAAAACCATGGACACTTACCACGCCGCATATTGGTCCTCCGATCCTTCTCGCCTCTCCTCTTCAGATGAAGAGGAGGAAAACCGTGACAGAATCACCCCCCCACAACAGGACCAAGCGGCGTGGTGACAGGCACGAGAGGCATGGCACCAGCCTTACACATGGTGTCCCCGGTTCGCCTGCACAGCCCAGTGCGGGCTATTCCACCTAGCCGCACTGGCAGGGCGACCGGGAGCATTCAACCAGGTAAGGTTGGGCAGGCTCGGTGTTCAAGAGCTCCAGTGCGCCTGCACGGTCCGGTCTATCCAGTGCCACCTCCACGCACCAGCCCTACGGTGGCAGCCCCCCGCACCAGGCTTCCTGTGCGTGTCCAGAGCCCAGTACTCCCTGTTCCTCCTCCCCGCACTCGCCCTGAGGTGCGTGTCCTCGGTCCAGTACTACCAGCGCTGGCACCACGTACCAGGCCTACAGTGCGCCTCGTCTGTCCAGAGCTGCTAGAGTCTGCCGTCTGTCCAGAGCTGCTAGAGTCTGCCGTCTGTCCAGAGCTGCTAGAGTCTGCCGTCTGTCCACAGCTGCTAGAGTCTCCCGTCTGTCCAGAGCTGCTAGAGTCTCCCGTCTGTCCAGAGCTGCTAGAGTCTCTCGTCTGTCCAGAGCTGCTAGAGTCTCCCGTCTGTCCAGGACCTGCCAGAGCCACCAGTCAGCCAGGATCCGCCAGAGCCGCCAGTCAGCCAGGATCCGCCAGAGCCGCCAGTCAGCCAGGATCCGCCAGAGCCGCCAGTCAGCCAGGATCCGCCAGAGCCGCCAGTCAGCCAGGATCCGCCAGAGCCGCCAGTCAGCCAGGATCCGCCAGAGCCGCCAGTCAGCCAGGATCCGCCAGAGCCGCCAGTCAGCCAGGATCCGCCAGAGCCGCCAGTCAGCCAAGATCCGCCAGAGCCGCCAGTCAGCCAGGACCCGCCAGAGCCGCCATTCAGCCAGGATCTGCCAGAGCCGTCAACCTGCCTGAGCTACCTCTTAGTCCTGAGCTACCCCTCAGTCCTGAGCTTCCTCAGTAATGAGGCACCCCTCAGTCCAGGTGGGCCCTTTGTTAGGGTTACTAGGCCAAGGAGTCTAGTCCACGGACAGAGGCCCACCCAAACCCTCCCCTACCGGGAGTCCGCACCTCTGGGGGGGGAGGGGGGGGGGGGGGGTACTGTCACGCACTGGCCTTAGTTATCTTTGTTTTCTTTATTATTTTGGTTAGGCCAGGGTGTGATATGGGTGATTTATGTGTTTTGTCTTGTCTAGGGGTTTTTGAAGATTTATGGGGTTGTGTTCAGTTTAGTTGTCTAGGTAAGTCTATGGTTGCCTAGATTGGTTCCCAATCAGAGGCAGGTGTTTATTGTTGTCTCTGATTTGGGAACCATATTTATTTAGGCAGCCATATTCTTTGGGTATTTTGTGGGTGATTGTTTCCTATGTCAGTGTTTGTGCCACACGGGACTGAATGAAGATGAAGAGGAGGAAATCCGTGACACCAGGACATTACACGGTATAAACATCTTCAAATATGACAAATTCAAACTCAACACTGATTTGCATGGTGTTTCCTTTACCTCAATAAATCAGTAAGGCCCTTTTATTGGTCCTCTTTCCAAGGAGAAAAGGAGCATCACGTTTGCATGTTGTATTGTTGCGTGCTGCTCAGAAGGAATGAATAGCATCACACAGAGATAGCATCAAACAGCTAAAGCCTCTCAACAGAAGATCACATAGATCCAGAGTGGTCATGAACAGTAAGTGTAGGATGGTCATATAAGAGTATAGGATAAGTCCAAGACACAGGATAAGACATGCTGGGAGAGGAACACACTGATAACAACAGGTTAAGACCAAGACACAGGATAAGACAGGCTGGGAGAGGGACACACTGATAACAACAATATCAGACCAAAACACAGGATAAGACAGGCTGGGAGAGGAACACACTGATAACAACAGGTTAAGACCAAGACACAGGATAAGACAGGCTAGGAGAGGAACAAACTGATAACAACAGGTTAAGACCAAGACACAGGATAAGACAGGCTGGGAGAGGGACACACTGATAACAACAGGTTAAGACCAAGACACAGGATAAGACAGGCTAGGAGAGGAACAAACTGATAACAACAGGTTAAGACCAAGACACAGGATAAGACAGGCTGGGAGAGGGACACACTGATAACAACAGGTTAAGACCAAGACACAGGATAAGACAGGCTGGGAGAGGGACACACTGTTAACAACAGGTTAAGACCAAGACACAGGATAAGACAGGCTGGGAAAGGAACACACTGATAACAACAGGTTAAGACCAAGACACAGGATAAGACAGGCTGGGAGAGGAACACACTGATAACAACAAGATAAGACCAAGACACAGGATAAGACAGGCTGGGAGAGGGACTCACTGATAACAACAGGTTAAGACCAAGACACAGGATAAGACAGGCTGGGAGAGGGACACACTGATAACAACAGGATAAGACCAAGACACAGGATAAGACAGGCTGGGAGAGGGACACACTGATAACAACAGGTTAAGACCAAGACACAGGATAAGACAGGCTGGGAGAGGGACACACTGATAACAACAGGTTAAGACCAAGACATAGGATAAGACAGGCTGGGAGAGGGACACACTGATAACAACAGGATAAGACCAAGACACAAGATAAGGCAGGCTGGGAGAGGGACACACTGATAACAACAGGATAAGACCAAGACACAGGATAAGACAAAGAAGGAAGGGGAAGAAGCTCCGATTTACTGCAGAGAGCATCACACTGACCGGGGCACTGTTTCTTATAGAAAACACATGGATTGGCCTTTCCAGGGGCACCTGGAGGTGGTTTGGTCAGATTCATTCCTCATTCACCAACTGGAGGAGGGGAAAACCAGACAATAAGAACAGGTAGGCATACTGTGCTTTCTCCTGTCTTCAGGATGAGGGAATCTGGGAGGATGTTCCATGTGATAAAATACATTGTTTCTTCTGCTATGGTGGTGAGTAGATTTGTTTCCCTCCATAGTGTTGGGCTGAGCTTCCCCCTGCTATGGTGGTGAGTAGATGTGTTTCCCTCCATAGTGTTGGGCTGAGCTTCCCCCTGCTAAAGTAATTGGCTGATACGTCAGCCTGTTGCAGGAGACCTTTCCTGCAATACAGGACATTTAAAACTTGTAGTGTATTTGAGGTTTAAAAACGCTTCTCAAGTTTGTCATTTCCACTTTGAAATTTCAGACTTGATTTTCCCTTACGAAAACTGTATCAATCCCTACAAAAATGTATATGAATTATAATCCACATACTAATTCACATTTCATGTTGCTCCACTATTTTCCTGCACTAAGATCCGACATCTGTAAGTGCTGAAGAGTTGAAAGACTATATAAAAGATATGACAACAAGGATTATTTTTAACACTTTACCACCACTACATTTTCCTCCTCAAAAGGATTTAAAAAAGGACCAACAATGTTTTCTATGTTTTCTAAGTCAAATCAGAATTATTTTTTCTATATTTGAACCGTTGAATTCACTGACTAACAGAAGTCGATCAAAAAATCCCCAATCCCTCTTACAGTGCCTTGCGAAAGTATTCGGCCCCCTTGAACTTTGCAACCTTTTTCCACATTTCAGGCTTCAAACACAAAGACATAAAACTGTAACTGCAAAATTATTCAGCCCCTTTACTTTCAGTGCAGCAAACTCTCTCCAGAAGTTCAGTGAGGATCTCTGAATGATCCAATGTTGACCTAAATGACTAATGATGATAAATACAATCCACCTGTGTGTAATCAAGTCTCCGTATAAATGCACCTGCACTGTGATAGTCTCAGAGGTCCGTTAAAAGCGCAGAGAGCATCATGAAGAACAAGGAACACACCAGGCAGGTCCGAGTTACTGTTGTGAAGAAGTTTAAAGCCGGATTTGGATACAAAAAGATTTCCCAAGCTTTAAACATCCCAAGGAGCACTGTGCAAGCGATAATATTGAAATGGAAGAAGTATCAGACCACTGCAAATCTACCAAGACCTGGCCGTCCCTCTAAACTTTCAGCTCATACAAGGAGAAGACTGATCAGAGATGCAGCCAAGAGGCCCATGATCACTCTGGATGAACTGCAGAGATCTACAGCTGAGGTGGGAGACTCTGTCCATAGGACAACAATCAGTCGTATATTGCACAAATCTGGCCTCTATGGAAGAGTGGCAAGAAGAAAGCCATTTCTTAAAGATATCCATAAAAAGTGTTGTTTAAAGTTTGCCACAAGCCACCTGGGAGACACACCAAACATGTGGAAGAAGGTGCTCTGGTCAGATGAAACCAAAATTGAACTTTTTGGCAACAATGCAAAACGTTATGTTTGGCGTAAAAGCAACACAGCTGAACACACCATCCCCACTGTCAAACATGGTGGTGGCAGCATCATGGTTTGGGCCTGCTTTTCTTCAGCAGGGACAGGGAAGATGGTTAAAATTGATGGGAAGATGGATGGAGCCAAATACAGGACCATTCTGGAAGAAAACCTGATGGAGTCTGCAAAAGACCTGAGACTGGGACGGAGATTTGTCTTCCAACAAGACAATGATCCAAAACATAAAGCAAAATCTACAATGGAATGGTTCAAAAATAAACATATCCAGGTGTTAGAATGGCCAAGTCAAAGTCCAGACCTGAATCCAATCGAGAATCTGTGGAAAGAACTGAAAACTGCTGTTCACAAATGCTCTCCATCCAACCTCACTGAGCTCGAGCTGTTTTGCAAGGAGGAATGGGAAAACATTTCAGTCTCTCGATGTGCAAAACTGATAGAGACATACCCCAAGCGACTTACAGCTGTAATCGCAGCAAAAGGTGGCGCTACAAAGTATTAACTTAAGGGGGCTGAATAATTTTGCACGCCCAATTTTTCAGTTTTTGATTTGTTAAAAATGTTTGAAATATCCAATAAATGTCGTTCCACTTCATGATTGTGTCCCACTTGTTGTTAATTCTTCACAAAAAAATACAGTAGTCACCTGGAATGCATTTCAATTAACAGGTGTGGCCTTGTTAAAAGTTCATTTGTGGAATTTCTTTCCTTCTTAATGCATTTGAGCCAATCAGTTGTGTTGTGACAAGGTAGGGTGGTATACAGAAGATAGCCCTATTTGGTAAAAGTATATAGTACCATATTATGGCAAGAACAGCTCAAAGAAGCAAAGAGAAATGACAGTCCATCATTACTTTAAGACATGAAGGTCAGTCAATGCGGAAAAAGTTTATTCAAGTGGAGTCACACAAACCATCAAGCACTATGATGAAACTGGCTCTCATGAGGAAAGGAAGGCCCAGAGTTACCTCTGCTGCAGAGGATACGTTCATTAGAGTTACCAGCCTCAGAAATTGCAGCCCAAATAAATGCTTCACAGAGTTCAAGTAACAGACACATCTCAACATCAACTGTTCAGAGGAGACTGTGTGAATCAGGCCTTCATGGTCAAATTGTTGCATAGAAACCACTACTAAAGGACACCAATAATAAGAAGAGACTTGCTTGGGCCAAGAAACACAAGCTATGGACATTAGACCGGTGGAAATCTGTCCTTTGATCTGATGAGTCCAAATTTGAGATTTTTGAATCCAACCGCATTGTCTTTGTGAGTCGCAGCAGAGTAGGTGAACGGATGACCTCAACCCAATTGAGAAGGTTTGGGATAAGTTGGACCGCTGAGTGAAGGAAAGCAGCCAACAAGTGCTCAGCATATGAGGAAACTCCTTCAAGACTGTTGGAAAAGCATTCAAGATGAAACTGGCTGAGAGTATGCAAAGCTGTCATCAAGGCAAAGGGTGGCTACTTTGAAGAATCTCATATGCTAAATATATTTTGATTTGTTTAACACTTTTTTGGTAACTACATGATTCCATATGTGCTATTTCATAGTTTTGATGTCTTCACTATTATTCTACAATGTAGAAAATAGTTCAAATAAAATACAAACTTGAATGAGTAGGTGTGTCCAAACTTTTGACTGGTACTGTACAGCTAAAACGCTAGCTTCATTGATGTTTTTCATTTATGATACTTTATCCTGCTGATCTGAAGGATGGAACTTGTATCACCAGTGTCAACAGTGTATCACCAGTGTCAACAATGTATCAACAGTGTATCACCAGTTGGGGTGCTGTGGACCAGATCTTTAAGTTAGATTTTGAATAAACATGAAGGCCCAATATAAAAACATCCCCTTTCATCTGCCCCTACTACTTCAGTGTTCAGAGATCTAAAGGAACTGAATAGGTGTCAACAATATGGCGGAAGCTCCCGTACGTCTACTGGAAGATTAGGTGGAGCCAATCACATTCCTTCAGATCTCTTATATCCAATACAGATGTAGGATCTTAATTTGATTACTCCTTTGTTGTTGACAATTTTTCTGCACGGCAGGAAATGCAAACTTGTAGTGTATTCAAAGTTTAAAAAGGCCTTTAGAGTTTATAATTTCTACTTTCAAATGTCAGCCTTGATTTGCCCCAAAGAAAAATGTATCAACCTCTACAAATAATGTCCATTAATTACACTATATACAAACGTATGTAGATACCCCTTCAAATTAGTGGATTTGGCTATTTCAGCCACACCCTTTGCTGACAGGTGTATTAAATTGAGCACACCGCCATGCAATCTCCGTAGACAAACCGTGGCAATAGAATGGCCTTACTGAAGAGCTCAGTGACTTTCAACGTGGCACCGTCATAGGATACCACCTTTCCAACAAGTCCGTTTGTCAAATCTTAGGCATGTTAGAGCTGCCCTGGTAAACTAGTGCTGTTACTGTGAAGTGTAAACGTCTAGCAACAACGACTCAGCCGCAAAGGGGCTGAATTGAGTAGCGCATAAAAATGGTCTGTCCTCAGTTGCAACACTCACTACCGAGTTCCAAACTGCCTCTGGAAGTAAAGTCAGAACAAGAACTGTGTTTCCATGGCAGTCGCACACAAGCCTAAGATTACCATGCGCAATGCCAAGTGTTGGAAAGAGTGGTGTAAAGCTCGCCGCCATTGAACACTGGAGCAGTGGAAACTCGTTCTCTGGAGTGATGAATCCCTGCAGAAATGTTCCAACATTGTGTGGAAAGCCTTCCCAGAAGAGTGGAGGCTGTTATAGCCTCAAAGGGGGGACCAATTCCATATTAATGCCCATGATTTTGGAATGAAATTTCGAAGAGCAGGTGGACACATACTTTTATTGTATAATCCATGTAGTGTATAATCCACATAATTAACATTTCCTGTTTTTGCAGGATTATTTTCCTGCTGTGGCAAACTGACTCAAATTAAGTTCCTACATCTGTAGGTGCAGTAGTGGCTAGAGTAAGTAGCTTAAGAACATAATAGGAGTCTCTATTCTCTGCTCTACCTGGGTTACCTCAGTCTCTGTTTACGCTTCCAGGTGAAAGGTCAAGGTCTGTTTTTCCAGACAACCCCTGGTCAAAGTTCATGTTTGTCTCGCTGCTGGTGACAGGAGAGGAAAAGAAGGGGTATGATTCCAGTAAGGGATTAAAGACTAGAGGCGTGGAGATGGAGAGATGAAAGGAGGTTATCTCTCTCCCTCTCTTTCCCGGGAGTGCATTGATCCGTTAGTGTTTAGCAGCCTGGGGTGAGTGGGTTTGTTGGCCCTGGGCCAAGTAGAAGTGCTGATGTCAGGGCTCCTATCCCCAGCCCCGGTGTGAAGGTGCATACACTGCAACTGGAACAGGGAGAAACACAGTCGAGGTGGACATCCAAGTTCATTGTTAGACCTACTTGTTATTGGTGGCTTGGCTGCATTGTAGTCTTGACTAGCGTAGTTGAATGCACTTATTGTCACATTTATAAGTCACTCTGGATAATAGCATCTGCTGAATAACTTAAATGGCAATGTGGAAATTAAGTTAATATGGCTTCACAATAAAATCTCTCTGACAGCTGAAGGTTGAACTCAACTGAACTGTAGTCTTCACCACAGTGGACTGAGTTTGCCCTCTAGTGAATTGATCTACTACTACATCACACAGCTTTTACATGGACAGAAAAAAACATATGTACACTGATGGGCTCCCCAATGGTGACTATCGAGACGTGGTGTGTAGCTGTAGCACAATTTTGGGGACCTTATTTGCCATTTTCTGCCATTTTTTGAGACTTGGTTCGATCCAACCCCGGGACAATACATGAGTATTTACAATACTTGTTACACTGTACTTTGATTTTAAAACATTTACAAAAGAGAGTTTATTCCCTCAGAAGTTGGTACACTGTACTTAAAACAATAATTACACTACAACTTGTGATAGCGTTTTAGTCAAATTTAATCAGTTTACAGATTTTTTTTGTCTTTAATAATGTTTATTACCTCAGAGCAAATCGTTTTACAGGAGAGGATGGAACACATTGTGATTAACTGAGTGCCTCTTCAGAGCAGTAACATCCATACCCTGTGAGATGCAAAGTAGGTCAATAAAAACTAAATCTGAAGATAAACACATAAAGTGGATTGTTCTACTTTCAATATTCTACCTCGGCAGTTACACTGTATTCTACCTCGGCAGTTACACTGTATTCTACCTCGGCAGTTACACTGTATTCTACCTCGGCAGTTACACAGTATTCTACCTCGGCAGTTACACTGTATTCTACCTCGGCAGTTACACTGTATTCTACCTCAGCAGTTACACAGTATTCTACCTCGGCAGTTACACTGTATTCTACCTCGGCAGTTACACTGTATTCTACCTCAGCAGTTACACTGTATTCTACCTCAGCAGTTACACTGTATTCTACCTCAGCAGTTACACTGTATTCTACCTCGTCAGTTACACTGTATTCTACCTTGGCAGTTACACTGTATTCTACCTCGGCAGTTACACTGTATTCTACCTCGTCAGTTACACTGTATTCTACCTTGGCAGTTACACTGTATTCTACCTCGGCAGTTACACTGTATTCTACCTCGGCAGTTACACAGTATTCTACCTCGGCAGTTACACTGTATTCTACCTCGGCAGTTACACTGTATTCTACCTCGGCAGTTACACTGTATTCTACCTCGGCAGTTACACTGTATTCTACCTCAGCAGTTACACAGTATTCTACCTCGGCAGTTACACTGTATTCTACCTCGGCAGTTACACTGTATTCTACCTCGTCAGTTACACTGTATTCTACCTTGGCAGTTACACTGTATTCTACCTCGGCAGTTACACTGTATTCTACCTCGGCAGTTACACAGTATTCTACCTCGGCAGTTACACTGTATTCTACCTCGGCAGTTACACTGTATTCTACCTCGGCAGTTACACTGTATTCTACCTCGGCAGTTACACTGTATTCTACCTCAGCAGTTACACAGTATTCTACCTCGGCAGTTACACTGTATTCTACCTCGGCAGTTACACAGTATTCTACCTCGGCAGTTACACTGTATTCTACCTCGGCAGTTACACTGTATTCTACCTCGTCAGTTACACTGTATTCTACCTCGGCAGTTACACAGTATTTTACCTCGGCAGTTACACATTATTCTACCTCGTCAGTTACACTGTATTCTACCTTGGCAGTTACACTGTATTCTACCTCGGCAGTTACACTGTATTCTACCTCGTCAGTTACACTGTATTCTACCTTGGCAGTTACAATGTATTCTACCTCGGCAGTTACACTGTATTCTACCTTGGCAGTTACACTGTATTCTACCTCGGCAGTTACACTGTATTCTACCTCGGCAGTTACACTGTATTCTACCTCGGCAGTTACACTGTATTCTACCTCGGCAGTTACACAGTATTCTACCTCGGCAGTTACACTGTATTCTACCTCGGCAGTTACACTGTATTCTACCTCGGCAGTTACACTGTATTCTACCTCGGCAGTTACACTGTATTCTACCTCGGCAGTTACACGCTTCATGAGCAACACCTATTTGTTCATTTTTTCATACAACAAAGCTGGATAGTGGTTTTAGGTCTGTTTAGCATAAACAGTTTGATATGCGAATGTAAATGCATTCCTCTTTTGTTCTCTTTTGCTCCTCTATTGTTCCTGAATCAAGGAGGCTATGACATCACGGATTCCCATCAGAACAGCTCCTTCAATGCCTGAAAAGTTGTGTAAAAAAAATCACTTTTGTAAAAAATGTGTGTGTACTTGACTATATGTACAGTTGGGATATTGCTTTTCAAAGTAAAAGTTCAGAAATAGCTGGAGGACGTTTTGCATTTGGAGGACATTGCATTTCCATTTTTATACATATAAAGACAACATGAACAACTAAGAAGATTGGTGTGTTAAGGTTTAACTAGGCATATTTATGATAGTGTTGGAGAACAATGGACATGCATGTATCTTATTCATAAAGACAACATTGAAGCAACTCAGAGAATATTACTTTACTTTGAGGTTTACTTTAATGAAATCACAGACATACTGTATCTATGATAGTGTTGGAGCACAATCCTTTGTACAACAAAATATACAGCAATGTATGTTCAGTATTATAAACTGGGTGGTTTGAGTCCTGAATTCTGATTGGCTGAAAGCACATGTAGTTTTACTGCTCTAATTACATTGGTAACCAGTTTATAATAGCAATATGGCACCTCTGGGGTTTGTGATCTATGGACAGTATACCACGGCTAAGGGTTGTATCCAGGCACTCTGCGTTGTGTCTTGCATAAGAACAGCCCTTAACCGTGGTATATTGGCCATATACCACACCTCCTCTGGCCGTACTGATTAAATGTCAAATAATGAACAGTGAAATAGATACAAATCAAACGAGAGTCCAAACCACTTTCATCAATGGAAATAGTGTCCTGTAGTGAAGCATAAAACATTCTACTGCAATGGTTTTACAAGTTGGATTGCACAACACAGAAATGAAGGGTTTGAAAGGATGAAGTGTCTGGTTTTATGTGTTCATTTCGCTTACTTATAATGACGTATTTAATAGAACCTCCTTTGATAGTTTAAGCAATAACCAAATGAATTAATCAGGAATAATGTACAATGTAAATCATGCTAATATAACTTGTCTGTGTAAGCAGTATATAAGAGAACTAACGGGACTGCCCCGGAGAGCTCCCGACCGACGTGTACTATGGTGCATTAAGTTTGTTGGAACTTCTCCAGTTAACTGACAATAAATAATGATTCGTTTTAAGTTTGACTTTGAGTCCCTGGTGGTAATTTCCATGACAATTTGGCATCAAGAACCAGATGATTGATTCTGCCTGCGGAGCTTTCCAGTGAGGAAAACCGGTGACACATTCCATGAAGCATGAAGGACCAAAAGACAACGAGGACCCACCCAGACCCTTACTGTGAGCTGCCCAAAAGGAGACACATCATCCGCGAACAATTGAGGGACAGAGCCCCCGACCGACGTGTACTATGGTGCATTAAGTTTGTTGGAACCAGTTAACTGAAAATAAAGAATGATTCATTTAAGTTTGACTTTGAGTCCCTGGTGGTAATTTCCATGACAATAGATTTGCAGCTCCTATTTATTTCTGTGTGTAGGTGTGTATAGAGTCACTACCCTTCTCCACCATCCATCTATTCTTTTCAGCCTCATAAAAGGCAGACTGTTGGAGCTCCCTCCAATGCCCTGTACAATGTACAGGGGAAACACTAGGCAGTAGATATTTTCCTACCACTCAAGAAAAGCTGATATGGGCTGTTGGATATTTGTTTCAGAGGCTGCTGGCAGAACCTGTACAGATGGCCGGAGGGATGCTCATCTCTTTCCTCTGTTCGCTCCTTCCTCACTGCCCCCTCTGCTACGAGGTCTCCAGTTCCCATTGAAAGAAGGCAGCGGAAGCTAAATCCTCAAATGGAAACGTTGAGTAGGTGAGGCCTTCTGCTGGGTAAGTGCAGGTGGCAGGGGACATGACTGAGGACATGACTGGGACACTGACTGTTTCACTCTCTACAGTAACATAATGCCACAACTGTGTGTCTCTAGGAGCTTCTCTGGGGTGGTGTTAAGAGCAGAGCAGATTCACCCGCTTCAGGATATCTTCTTCCCCGTGGTGATTGGCCAGTAGCCTATCACTGGCAGCTCTAATGGGCTCTGTCTATCGGCCGTGGTACAAGATGAAGACGCGACCTCATCTCTTGATGGGCCCAGTGGAGAAGCTGTGAAGGGCAGTGGTGGTGTGGCTGGCAGAGGTGTGCTTGGCAGGTCTAAAAGAGGCACAATATTATTTTAATTACAAAGCTTTTACTATACACTAACCTGAATCAAATCAAATGTTCAAATCAAATCAAATATAATTAGTCACATGCACCGAATACAACAGACCTTACAGTGAAATGCTTACTTACGAGCCCCTAACCGACAGTGCAAACTTCAAGTGTGTGTGTGTGTGTGTGTGTGTGTGTGTGTGTGTGTGTGTATGTGAGAGAACGACAGAATGACAGAATGACTTAGTGCCTGCACACATAACTATGTGTGTGATATAATTTCAATTACCTGTATCCAGCAGGTACTCTTCAGAGCAAACCTCTTTTGTTGTGGCAGTAGCTGTTGCCAAAGGGGAGCAGAACAGGACAGCTGGTTGGGAAGACCACTGTTAGAGCTGGGCCTGCGCTGCTGTGGCCAGATCGGTCTCAGTAGAGAGGAGAGCCAGAAGGTCATGCATGTCGTTCCTCTCCTAAAATAGAGGCCCAATTACCTTAAATGAGAATGATCATGAAGCTAAACTATGTGATTGAGAGGTTGGAGTGATCATGAAGCTAAACTATGTGATTGAGAGGCGGAGTGATCATGAAGCTAAACTATGTGATTGAGAGGTCGGAGTGATCATGAAGCTAAACTATGTGATTGAGAGGCGGGGTGATCATGAAGCTAAACTATGTGAGTGAGCATGTGATTGAGAGGCGGAGTGATCATGAAGCTAAACTATGTGAGTGAGAGGCGGAGTGATCATGAAGCTAAACTATGTGAGTGAGAGGTGGGGTCATCATGAAGCTAAACTATTTGAGTGAGCATGTGTTTGAGAAGCAGAGTGATCATGAAGCTAAACTATGTGATTGAGAGGCAGAGTGATCATGAAGCTAAACTATGTGATTGAGAGGCAGAGTGATCATGAAGCTAAACTATGTGATTGAGAGGCAGAGTGATCATGAAGCTAAACTATGTGATTGAGAGGTCGGAGTGATCATGAAGCTAAACTATGTGATTGAGAGGTCGGAGTGATCATGAAGCTAAACTATGTGATTGAGAGGCAGAGTGATCATGAAGCTAAACTATGTGATTGAGAGGTCGGAGTGATCATGAAGCTAAACTATGTGATTGAGAGGCAGAATGATCATGAAGCTAAACTATGTGATTGAGAGGTCGGAGTGATCATGAAGCTAAACTATGTGATTGAGAGGTCGGAGTGATCATGACGCTAAACTATGTGATTGAGAGGTCGGAGTGATCATGAAGCTAAACTATGTGATTGAGAGGTCGGAGTGATCATGAAGCTAAACTATGTGATTGAGAGGTCGGAGTGATCATGAAGCTAAACTATGTGATTGAGAGGTCGGAGTGATCATGAAGCTAAACTATGTGATTGAGAGGCGGAGTGATCATGAAGCTAAACTATGTGATTGAGAGGCAGAGTGATCATGAAGCTAAACTATGTGATTGAGAGGCAGAGTGATCATGAAGCTAAACTATGTGATTGAGAGGCAGAGTGATCATGAAGCAAAACTATGTGATTGAGAGGCGGGGTCATCATGAAGCTAAACTATGTGATTGAGAGGCGGAGTGATCATGAAGCTAAACTATGTGATTGAGAGGCGGAGTGATCATGAAGCTAAACTATGTGATTGAGAGGCGGGGTCATCATGAAGCTAAACTATGTGATTGAGAGGCGGAGTGATCATGAAGCTAAACTATGTGATTGAGAGGCGGAGTGATCATGAAGCTAAACTATGTGATTGAGAGGCGGGGTCATCATGAAGCTAAACTATGTGATTGAGAGGCGGAGTGATCATGAAGCTAAACTATGTGATTGAGAGGCGGAGTGATCATGAAGCTAAACTATGTGATTGAGAGGCGGGGTCATCATGAAGCTAAACTATGTGATTGAGAGGCGGAGTGATCATGAAGCTAAACTATGTGATTGAGAGGCGGAGTGATCATGAAGCTAAACTATGTGATTGAGAGGCGGGGTCATCATGAAGCTAAACTATGTGATTGAGAGGCGGAGTGATCATGAAGCTAAACTATGTGATTGAGAGGCGGAGTGATCATGAAGCTAAACTATGTGATTGAGAGGCGGAGTGATCATGAAGCTAAACTATGTGATTGAGAGGCGGAGTGATCATGAAGCTAAACTATGTGATTGAGAGGCGGAGTGATAATGAAGCTAAACTATGTGATTGAGAGGCGGAGTGATCATGAAGCTAAACTATGTGATTGAGAGGCAGAGTGATCATGAAGCTAAACTATGTGATTGAGAGGCAGAGTGATCATGAAGCTAAACTATGTGAGTGAGAGGCAGAGTGATCATGAAGCTAAACTATGTGATTGAGAGGTCGGAGTGATCATGAAGCTAAACTATGTGATTGAGAGGTCGGAGTGATCATGAAGCTAAACTATGTGATTGAGAGGCAGAGTGATCATGAAGCTAAACTATGTGATTGAGAGGTCGGAGTGATCATGAAGCTAAACTATGTGATTGAGAGGCGGGGTCATCATGAAGCTAAACTATGTGATTGAGAAGCAGAGTGATCATGAAGCTAAACTATGTGATTGAGAGGTCGGAGTGATCATGAAGCTAAACTATGTGATTGAGAGGCAGAATGATCATGAAGCTAAACTATGTGATTGAGAGGCGGAGTGATCATGAAGCTAAACTATGTGATTGAGAGGCGGAGTGATCATGAAGCTAAACTATGTGATTGAGAGGCAGAGTGATCATGAAGCTAAACTATGTGATTGAGAGGCAGAATGATCATGAAGCTAAACTACAGTGCCTTGCGAAAGTATTCGGCCCCCTTGAACTTTGCGACCTTTTGCCACATTTCAGGCTTCAAACATAAAGATAGAAAACTGTATTTTTTTGTGAAGAATCAACAACAAGTGGGACACAATCATGAAGTGGAACGACATTTATTGGATATTTCAAACTTTTTCAACAAATCAAAAACTGAAAATTTGGGCGTGCAAAATTATTCAGCCCCTTTACTTTCAGTGCAGCAAACTCTCTCCAGAAGTTCAGTGAGGATCTCTGAATGATCCAATGTTGACCTAAATGACTAATGATGATAAATACAATCCACCTGTGTGTAATCAAGTCTCCGTATAAATGCATCTGCACTGTGATAGTCTCAGAGGTCCGTCAAAAGCGCAGAGAGCATCATGAAGAACAAGGAACACACCAGGCAGGTCCGAGATACTGTTGTGAAGAAGTTTAAAGCCGGATTTGGATACAAAAAGATTTCCCAAGCTTTAAACATCCCAAGGAGCACTGTGCAAGTGATAATATTGAAATGGAAGGAGTATCAGACCACTGCAAATCTACCAAGACCTGGCCGTCCCTCTAAACTTTCAGCTCATACAAGGAGAAGACTGATCAGAGATGCAGCCAAGAGGCCCATGATCACTCTGGATGAACTGCAGAGATCTACAGCTGAGGTGGGAGACTCTGTCCATAGGACAACAATCAGTCGTATATTGCACAAATCTGGCCTTTATGGAAGAGTGGCAAGAAGAAAGCCATTTCTTAAAGATATCCATAAAAAGTGTCGTTTAAAGTTTGCCACAAGCCACCTGGGAGACACACCAAACATGTGGAAGAAGGTGCTCTGGTCAGATGAAACCAAAATTGAACTTTTTGGCAACAATGCAAAACGTTATGTTTGGCGTAAAAGCAACACAGCTGAACACACCATCCCCACTGTCAAACATGGTGGTGGCAGCATCATGGTTTGGGCCTGCTTTTCTTCAGCAGGGACAGGGAAGATGGTTAAAATTGATGGGAAGATGGATGGAGCCAAATACAGGACCATTCTGGAAGAAAACCTGATGGAGTCTGCAAAAGACCTGAGACTGGGACGGAGATTTGTCTTCCAACAAGACAATGATCCAAAACATAAAGCAAAATCTACAATGGAATGGTTCAAAAATAAACATATCCAGGTGTTAGAATGGCCATGTCAAAGTCCAGACCTGAATCCAATCGAGAATCTGTGGAAAGAACTGAAAACTGCTGTTCACAAATGCTCTCCATCCAACCTCACTGAGCTCGAGCTGTTTTGCAAGGAGGAATGGGGAAAAATGTCAGTCTCTCGATGTGCAAAACTGATAGAGACATACCCCAAGCGACTTACAGCTGTAATCGCAGCAAAAGGTGGCACTACAAAGTATTAACTTAAGGGGGCTGAATAATTTTGCACGCCCAATTTTTCAGTTTTTGATTTGTTAAAAAAGTTTGAAATATCCAATAAATGTCGTTCCACTTCATGATTGTGTCCCACTTGTTGTTGATTATTCACAAAAAAATACAGTTTTATATCTTTATGTTTGAAGCCTGAAATGTGGCAAAAGGTCGCAAAGTTCAAGGGGGCCGAATACTTTCGCAAGGCACTGTATGTGATTGAGAGGCAGAGTGATCATGAAGCTAAACTATGTGATTGAGAGGCAGAGTGATCATGGCGCTGTGCTGTTTCTTTTTTGTTGCATTCAGTCACTAAAAGCACAATAGGAGCTTTTCCTGACTGCTTAGAGTATTCTCCCTGACAACCCCTGCTGTGTGTGTTCATATAATACAGAAGTTTAGCAACCTGACTGAGTCCTTGTAGTAGGATATTCAGTGATTAGCTTTGGCATCAAGATCTTAACTGACATAGGCTTAATCATGTGAAGTTTCACAACCTTTAGGGCTTAGTCATCACTCAAGTTTAATAACAGATGTAGGCCACATTGGAAGTGTGTACGCACCTCTCAACCTTTGTAATATGCGTTCATTGACACAACCGTTGTTGACAAATGCATTCCATATCTGTTGTTTCACCTGAGTGCAGACCGATAAGCCTGCTCAAGTTCCAATTCAAAAACATTGACCCTTAGTGGTCTGTATATTGACTTTGATCTCAGGCCCTTCTTATGAACAATTCTTCTTGTTATTTATGAACAATTCTTACAGATGAATATATTCTTTCTACAGCTTATCAGCGTACACCCAATATGTTCCCCCTGTTGATGATGCCATTCTGCATTATGGTTGAACCAAAAGATTTAATGTAACACATGTTTTATTACAATGATGTATGTTAATATTATGTACAATATCTAACTATGTGGCCATATGATAATAATAGTCTAGTATATTCAACATGTTGTAAACTATTGTCTTTTAACAGTTTCACTCAATTCATTCTTATTTACCTAATAATTATGTCACACTGCTCACTATTGTCATTGGTTGCACTAATTGAAATGTTTGTCTACATAACCTGGTTCAAGTATTCATGACATTACCCTGAAGAAGGCACAGTGATACCAAAATGTTGGTGTTTTACCCAATAAATGACTGGGAGTTTATATATATAGATGGGAGAGGCATATATATAATTTTATCTGTGTGTGCGCCAGCTCATGCTTTTTACGTTCCAATTCATGTCAGGCACTCTAAATCTCAATCTGAACTTGAGTAGAATTACATTTTACACAATATGAAGTCATACCTTAAGCAAACACTTTTCTCTGGTCCTTCCTGCTAGGGTCCGTCGGCTTCATATTCGAGAATGAAGGACCTAGGGTAAAGGAACATTTACATAACTTAGAACGATAACCATACAGTAAATTAAGTGGCCACATTAATGAATTCAATTGAATTTGAATGAGATATTTACCACCATTGTCTATCCGGCACCCACTGCAATGTTGGCAGCTTTTGGTTTGCTGTGTGTTTATTAAAAGCAACAACACATAGTTACATCGTTAGCAATAACAGATATGGAAATCATTCTCAATCTGTAAATGAATGAGACCAGGTGTCTCATCTGACTGAAAATTGCAGAGACTATCATTATCTATTTTCGTTTGAAAATCTTCCACTGAAAGACACACTTCTATCTAGTGAGAATGCACAGAACATTGTAGCTTTAATTACCTGGTTGTCCCATTGAGGTCAACATCATTTGTTCATGGGAGACCTGCTGTTTATTTTATTTAACCTTTATTTAACCAGGCAAGTCAGTTAATAAATCATTCTTATTTACAATGACGGCCTACACCGGTCAAACCCGGACGACGCTGGCCCAATTCTGCGCAGCCCTATGGGACTTCCAATCACGGCCGGTTGTGATACAGCTGGATTCGAACCAGGGTGTCTGTAGTGAGGCGTCTAGCACTGAGATGCAGTGCCTTACCTGCTGACCAGACAGGATACGTCACGTGCGCGAGCGTTGCAAAATACATTTAGAAATCCATGTTATTCAATTATTGCACCCACACTGCTCGCGCGCAAACGAGCGTCTGCAATGCCAAGGGGTAAAAAAGTCCTTTCTATTTCTGACGCAAGTCGCGCTGCAAGTCCTGCCTCTCCCATCTCCTCATTGGTTTATAGAAGCAGGTACCCACGTGCCATCTCCTCATTGGTTATACCCATGTGGGTGATTGAAAGACGAACTGTGTTGCCGGTCGGTGTGGTAATACTATGAAATTTTAGATGCCAATCACCATATAAGTTCAAATATGAAAAAGCCTGGAAGGAAGAGAGATGACTAGAAACGATTTGGCTGACCATTTTATGTGTGGTTTAATTGTCGGAGTAGAGGACCTTGTGCATTTCAGGTAAAATAACAACTCAATGTTTATATCCAAGGACAAATGAGCTAGCAACAGCAAGCTAGCTAAATAGGACAAATTAGATAGCAAGTGCAAGCTAACTAGCTAAATTGCCATACATGTTTAATGCTTTTCAACCTGTACCCAAATTAGGCTAATTGGTTGAGAGTTTGTTTTGATATTTTAACCTGTCGTGATCGCGTTTGGTGCGGGTGGACAAAATACACGTATGCACGATAGCGCACGATGGCGCACGCGCGCAGCCGGTTTGGGTTCGGTGTTAAACCACTGCGCCAAAACGGAGCACCAAAGGCTGGAGTATTTTCTACCTACATAAAGCTGGTATATAGCTAAAAAAGAAAGTGACACCACCACGCCTGCATGTATGTGTGATCGCTCCATATGTTCATTTGTCAATTTCTAAGCCCAACTAGCAAGTGTTCAGGCTATATTGTTGTCATTCAGTAAAGGTGTAACGTTAGCTAGCTACTGCAATGTTACTGTACTTGCCTACTGTAACCTATAGCCTACAACCAAGCTAGATAGCTAGCTACAAAGAAACAATCAATTTCATCAAGTATGTTCAGCTAAATATATGTCGCTTGTGCGATTGCATACCAAACAACGTTAGAGGTGATTAGAAAGTTATAAAAGCAAACGTGACATACCTGTCTTTTTGGCGAGTGCTGCTCTGCTGGCGAACTGGATCTAGAGATATCTTAAATTAACTAGCTTGCTAGCTTTGCAGCTAGCTATCTTGGACAAATATAAAATAAAATAATTGCAGTTGTGTTGTAAGTAGTATTTTCCAGATGGAGAAACGCCAGATCTGTCTGTAATAACTAACGTTAAATAACTGAGATCTGTGTCTACAGTGGTTGTTCGCTCCTTGCCCGAGACTTACCCGTGCCCATAGAAGTCTGTTTAGCTAAACTTTCTGCTAAACTTTGGCATAGGACACGGAATACAGAGTGGAATGTTAGCTAAGCAGACTGGTACCCAGAACAACTGTAGCCTGTATCCCAACGCTGCCACCAATATGATATTATATCATATATCTAGGACAGTTATGAAAATGCATGATATTTTATAGAAATTATTTTATTGAATGAGTTACACAGTATGGGGACTGGGAGGTGAGGGGAATAGTTTTGGTCTGTTTACTCATCATAAACTAGGGACTACAACCCGAGGACTCTGTCTTACTCCTCAATGAGTCCTGCTTATACAGTATTTATGAATGAGCATTTGGGAAGAATAATAACAAAACACATAAAATATGGTTGAGTAATGACATAATATGAGAAGAGGATGCAATCATGTATAGGTGATATGGAAATAAATCTCTGAATCTGACCCTCATTGACCAAGACCAAAGGGCAGGATGAGTCATGTTAGCCAATGAGAGTCTTCTACTTTCAAAAGGCTATGATTGGGTCAAAACTAATTATATGAAAGATTGTTGGTTACAAGTAGCTTGTAAGGTCTGGAAGCTTAATTTCTTCCATCTAATTAATTTGATACTTGACTGATTCAGGGCTGGTTCTAGGGTTCTAGAGTTCAAGAGTTCACCATCAGAAGAAAGAGGGGAGCAGCAGGGAAGGGTTCATGTTCTAGATTTGGGACACCTGCCAGTTGGCAATATAAATTCTAAAAAGGTGTTTGAAAGTACTGTAGATTTAAAACACACAGGAATCTTGAAATGCATAGTCGTACATGCATCCCTCTCTGTCTTTGACCAAAATGGCAAATCTAGTATATCTAAATCTATCTAGCTAATTGTCACAGGAAGACTATTGCATTAGGCCTATCTAGGGGGCAACAGGAAGTCTAGTGATTAAGAGTGTTAGACCAGTAACTGAAAGGTCACTGGTTCAAATCCCGAGCTGGCAAGGTGGAAAAATCTACTGTTCTGCACCTTGAGCAAGGCACTTAACCCCTAACAACTGCTCCCTGGGTGCCAATGATGTTGATGAAGTCAGCCCGCACCACTCTGATTCAGATGGGTTGGGTCAAATGCGGAAGACACATTTTGGTTGAATGCATTCAGTTGTGCAACTGACTAGGTATCCCCTTTCCCTCTATGTTCTGTATGTACAGGAAGAGTAAGGCTATTCAGTTGGCAAGGTCAAGTATATCAGTGTAATAATAAGAATATACATGTGCCTTTCTTTGGGTTCTAGCATATGATTAATAATCTTCAACATGCAGAATCATGTGAAAGACTTGTTCAGAAACATACACAGAACTATTGCTGTACACTAAGTAGATTGAGTGGCTGAGTGAACAGATAAGTGTTTGACGACTCTCTTCCTCTTTTTAAGGATTCTTCTGCACACAAACTACAAGCCATGAAGTTTCTCCGTCAACAAGAGCAAGTGTGTGCGAGCGTGTGTGGAAACTCCTTCGGCTTGTGATAAAACACACAAACACTCTGCATAGACATGGCAAACTTACCCCCCCCCCCCCCCCCCCCCCCCCCCCGTACTAAGAGTGTGTGTGTGTGTGTGTGTGTGTGTGTGTGTGAGAGAATATGTGCCAGTCTGGACTACAATGACATACACATACAGTGCAAAGTATCCACATTTTGTTAGGTTACAGACTTATTATAAAATGCATTAAATCGTTTTTTCCCTGATCAATCTACACACAATACCCCATAATGACAAAGCAAAAACTGTTTTTTAGAAATTGTTGCTAATTTATAAAAAATAAAAAACAGAAATATCACATTTACATAAGTATTCAGACCCTTTACTCAGTACATTGTTGAGGCACTTTTGGCAGTAATTACAACCTCGAGTCTGCTTGGGTATGACGCTACAAGCTTGGCACACCTGTATTTGGGGAGTTTCTCCCATTCTTCTCTGCAGATCCTCTCAAGCTCTGTAAGGTTGGATGGGGAGCGTTGCTGCACAGCTATTTTCAGCTCTCTCCAGAGATGTTAGATCGGGTTCAAGTCCGGGCTCTGGCTAGGCCACTCAAGGACATTCAGAGACTTGTCCCGAAGCAACTCTTGCGTTGTCTTGGCTGTGTGCTTAGGGTCGATGTCCTGTTGGAAGGTGAACCTTCGCCCCAGTCTGACAGTCTTTAGGTGACTTTTGGCAAACTCCAAGCTGGCTTTCATGTGTATTTTACTGAGGAGTGGCTTCCGTCTGGCCACTCTACCATAAAGGCCTGATTGTTGGAGTGCTGCAGAGATGGTTGTCCTTCTGAAAGGTTCTCCCATCTCCACAGAAGAACTCTAGAGCCCTGTCAGAGTGACCATCGGGTTCTTGGTCACCTCCCTGACCAAGACCCTTCTCCCCCGATTTCTCAGTTTGGCCTGGCAGCCAGCTCTAGGAAGAGTCTTGGTGGTTCCAAATTTCTTCCATTTAAGAATGATGGAGGCCACTGTGTTCTTGGGGACCTTCAATGCTGCAGACACGTTTTGGTACTCTTCCCCAGATCTGTGCCTTGACACAATACTTTTCCATTTGCAAAAATGTTGAAAAACCTGTTTTCACTTGTCATTATGGGTTATTTTGTGTAGATCAATGAGGATTTGTTTTGTTATCCATTTTAGAATAAGGCTGTAAGGTAACAAAATATGTAAAACCTCAAGGGGTCTGAATACTTTGCGAATGCACTGTACATACACACACACTTTCAGTGATGTTGCCACAGCTTTATTTCACTGTTCTGTTTTTCATAGTGAACCACAAGGCACTGGAGGTCTTGGCCTATAGCGGCAGGACTGATGTATGCTTAATGTAACATGTACTGCTAACTGTAGCATGTAATGCTAAATGTAGCATGTACTGCTAAATGTAACATGTGCTGCTAAATGTAACATGTAATGCTAAATGTAACATGTAATGCTAAATGTAACATGTAATGCTAAATGTAACATGTAATGCTAAATGTAACATGTAATGCTAAATGTAACATGTAATGCTAAATGTAATATGTAATGCTAAATGTAACATGTAATGCTAAATGTAACATGTAATGCTAAACGCAGTATTGTAACTTTAAGTGCCTGGGTCCGGCTGGACCAGAATAACATACTGTACTTTCATATCTCACATTGTTTATGGTTATTTGGCAACTCAAATCCACTCTACATATTCTCATAAATTTCATAAATAAAATACAAATTGAAATAGAGATTATGGTGGCTGTTATGTTAAGTAGGAAAAAGAAAAGCAATATATTTACAACATAACCATCACTATGCCTGTGTGCTAGCAACACTCTCTCACTGTGACAAGCATCTGTAGCCAGTGGTAACTCCCATTCTTAAATTAGTACTGTGTTATTTAAAGAGTAAAAAGATAAAAGACGTGAAGAACAATAACAATATCTATAACGGTAACTCAGAGCTGAAAGTCAGTGGCATTGAGTGAAAATATTAAGGCAAATAGATAAGATTCAATAGCACCTGACTTGCACAAACACCCCCTTTCAAAATGGACGCCCGTTTACAAATGGGGAGGGGGGGTGTACTCAGTGCAGTCGTAAACTGGGCGCCATTCATTAGAGAAACGTTGTGATAATGTTAGTAAAGAGTTCTGCATGATGGAGCGAAGGGCCGGTTGGTGTTATGGCTTGGTCTCCGGTGTGTGTGTGTGTGTGTGATCTGCTCTTTCGGGGATCTCTGGATATTTTGTTGTCTGTGTGTCTCTGTCACTCTCCTCCCTCACACACAGTGAAATAGCACCATCCTTTGATCAATAACAAGAAGTCAAGCCACACCGCGGAAAGATTGGTGGGGTCACGGGTTGTGGTGGGAGGTTAAGGGTCACAGAGAGGTCAGTGGCGAGGCCTATGTCCTCTTCATGCACACCTGGCAACGGCTAATGTGAGTCCGAAGACTTCCTGCCTTTAGCGTGGTGGGTATGGGTTTCCTGGAACGAGATGTGAGACGACATCAATCAGTCAAGACCATGTCAGAGTTCTGGTAGCCAGAAAGGAAAAGATAGAGGGAGAGAGAGAGAAAGAGAGTTGTTCTTGGCTTACGTAAACATCTCATTGTCCTCGATGGCGGCCAGCCAGAAGCTGTAGGAGTTGGCGTAGTAGTTGCAGGTTCCACGCCCGTGACACTCGATAAAGGGTGCGCTCCGGAACTCTTCTAGACAGGAGCCAGGAGATGCCAGGGCCTGGCCAGAGCCCTCAGCACCTGCACTGGTATGCTACACAGAGAGAAGGGCGGAGAGAGAGAGGAGACAGAGAGAGTACTGCTACTGATAAAGAAGGTAAGTGCTGATACAGAAGGTAAGTGCTGATACAGAAGGTAAGTGCTGATACAGAAGGTAAGTACTGATACAGAAGGTAAGTACTGATACAGAAGGTAAGTGCTGATACAGAAGGTAAGTACTGATATCGAAGGTAAGTGCTGATACAGAAGGTAAGTACTGATACAGAAGGTAAGTGCTGATACAGAAGGTAAGTGTTGATACAGAAGGTAAGTGCTGATACAGAAGGTAAGTACTGATAAAGAAGGTAAGTACTGATACAGAAGGTAGGTGCTGATACAGCAAGCATGGCGTTGTAATATTCATTTAGTCTCTCTCACCATGACGAAGGAGTAGCCAATCCAGAGTGAGTCCCAGCCATTGGGGCATGATGGGATCATGATATTCTGACTGTGTACTGCTATCACCATGGCAGGAGCCTCACACACAGAACACCTGTTGGCATAGGTAGAGGTCAATACACATGCTATCCATGCACGCACACTTACATGGATGCACACAACACAAACATACACCTACACACACATACACACACACACACACACAGCTACCTGCTGATGAAGGGCCTGATGCCCTGGCCGGTGATAGGGTCCATGTTCATTGGCATGGGCTCAGGGGAGGTAAGCCAATAGGAGTAGTCGTTACGGGAGGCAAAGTAACAGACGTTGTTGATGTTACAGAAGAGGAAGGGCATGGGACTGAACTTCCTCAGACAGCTACCAGCCGTACCTACACACAGACAGAGATACACACAAGTAGTTGTGTGATGCTGATCTGATCTCTCTTTTGACGAACATATCAAGACTGTTTCAAGGACAGCTTTTTTCCATCTAAGTAACATTACAAAAATCAGAAACTTTCTGTCCAAAAATGATGCAGAAAAATAATCCATGTTTTTGTCACTTCTAGGTTAGACTACGGCTGCTAGAATCCTGACTAGAACCAAAAAATTTGATCATATTACTCCAGTGCTAGCCTCTACACTGGCTTCCTGTTAAGGCAAGGGCTGATTTCAAGGTTTTACTGCTAACCTAAAAAGCATTACATGGGCTTGCTCCTACCTATCTTTCCGATTTGGTCCTGCCGTTCATACCTACACGTACGCTACGGTCACAAGACGCAGGCCTCCTTACTGTCGCTAGAATTTCTAAGCAAACAGCTGGAGGCAGGCTTTCTCCTATAGAGCTCCATTTTTATGGAATGATCTGTATATCCATGTGAGAGACGCAGACTCGGTCTCGACCTTTAAGTCTTTATTGAAGGCTCATCTCTTCAGTAGGTCATATCATTGAGTGTAGTCTGGCCCAGGAGTGTGAAGGTGAACGGAAAGACACTGGAGCAACGAACCGCCTTTGCTGCCTCTGCCTGACCGGTTCCCCTCTTTCCACTGGGATTCTCTGCCTCTAACCTTATTACAGGGGCTGAGTCACTGGCTTACTGGGGCTCTTTCATACAGTCCCTAGGAGGGGTGCGTCACTTGAGTGGGTTGAGTCACTGACGTGATCTTGATCTTCCTGCCTGGGTTGGCGCCCCCCTTGGGTTGTGCCGTGATGGAGATCTTTGTGGGCTATACTCAGCCTTGTCTCAGGATGTTAAGTTGGTGGTTGAAGATATCCTCTAGTGGTGTGGGGGCTGTGCTTTGGCAAAGTGGGTGGGGTTAAATCCTGCCTGACGGGGCCACAATGTCTCCCGACCCCTCCTGTCTCAGCCTCCAGTATTTATGCTGCAATAGTTTATGTGTCGGGGGGCTAGGGTATAAATACCTGGAGTATTTTTCCTGTCTAATCTGGGTGTCCAGTGTGTATGCTCTCTCTAATTCTCTCTCTTTTTCTCTCTCTTCTCTTTCTTTCTCTCTTTCCTTCTTTCTTTCTTTCTCTCTTTTTTCTTTATTTTTCTCTCTCTCGGAGGACCTGAGCCCTAGGACCATGCCTCAGGACTATCTGGCCTGATGACTCCTTGCTGTCCCCGGTCCACCTGTTCGTGCTGCTGCTCCAGTTTCAACTGTTCTGCCTGCGGCTACGGAACACTGACCCGTTCACCAGACGTGCTACCTGTCCCAGACCTGCTGTTTTCAACTCTCTAGTGACAGCAGGAGCGGTAGAGATACTCTGAATGATCGGCTATGAAAAGCCAACTGACATTTACTACTGAGGTGCTGACTTGTTGCACCCTCGACAACCACTGTGATTATTATTTTTTGACGCTGCTGGTCATTTATGAACATTTGAACATCTTGGCCATGTTCTGTTATAATCTCCACCTGGCACAGCCAGAAGAGGACTGGCCACCCCTCATAGCCTGGTTCCTCTCTAGGTTTCTTCCTAGGTTTTGGCCTTTCTAGGGAGTTTTTCCTAGCCACTGTGCTTCTACACCTGTATTGCTTGCTGTTTGGGGTTTTAGGCTGGGTTTCTGTACAGCACTTTGTGACATCAGTTGACGTAAGAAGGGCTTCATAAACACATTTGATTGATTGAAACACGAGATAGATACAACATCTATCTCTCTGCCTAGCTCTCTCTGTCTTACCCAGGTCCTGTCCGTGGGAACGCTCATTGCCCTGGATGTAGAGTAGGGAGTATCCATCATAGATCAGCGATGTTCCCTCTGGACACTGTGGAACCTCCACCGATTGGCTGTGCCTGGTTACCAGGAAACCATGCTCCATGGAGGAGGGGCCGGGAGGACCTACCTGACCCGGAACACCATCAGGTCCAGGGGGTCCGGGATACCCTCTCGGTCCTATAGGGACAAGGGTCAAAGGTCAAAGATGAAGGTCAGGGTCAAATGGAACATTAGTTCCCAGTCTGAGAATCACACGTCTGGATAACACTAGTACATTATATAGTATTTTATCCTACATACAGTGTAGTATCCTTTTCAGTGTGGCTATAAACTGGACAAAGGGGATGTGACTCTCACCTGAGGGACCAAGCAGGCCTGGTTCTCCCTTGGCTCCGGGGAGACCGTTAATCCCAGGGTTTCCCTCGTCACCTTTAATACCCTGAATACCTGTCATACCTGGGAGACAGAGAGCGAGAGAGGAGAGAGATGGAGAGAGAAAGTGAAAAAAAGGGGAGGGAGAGAGAGAGAATGGATGGATGGACGGATGGATGGATGGAAGAGGGGTGATCAGAGCTGATGTTTGGTCATAATATATCGGCTCATTGTAGATAGGATGGTTTGAACTCTCACCTTGCTGTCCTTTCAGCCCAGGGAAACCTGAGGGCCCCACAGGCCCCTGAGGGCCCTGACTACCCGGGAAGCCGCTTTCTCCCTTGATGAAGGTGTGGAGGCCAGGAGGACCAGGGGGGCCATCATTACCTGAAACAAGGAAAGGTGATTCAGATAATTACCAAATCTTATTATTATTCATATGTGGGTAAAAGTGTCTGTCTGCTGCATGGCATATATTCAGAATATACATGTCAGCACTCAATGGCCACTATACAGCAGGTGTTTGATGCTATGAAGCTCACAGTGATTTGGTTTACTGGCTGTTTGGTTTAATGTTGTGTCTCTCCACTCACCTTTAGTTCCTGGGAATCCTCTGTCTCCCAGCTCTCCTTTCAATCCAAACACACCCAATTCACCCTTTGTCCCTGAAGAAGAGAGGAACTTAATCGTTTTTTTTTTTAAATAAAGAAAAACCCTTGAATGAGTAGGTGTGTCCAAACTATTGACTGGTACTTTAAATAAAAAAATTAATATATATAATGTTTTAAATGCTCATAAACGTGCAGGAAATGTGTACATTTTTCTGGTTCAAAAATATATTGTTAAAAACAAGCTGTTCAGCAGCAGCTCCGAAGGTGCATAGGCCGTGTGAATATCGCTTGGATTGTTTTGCCAGCTATGGGGAACTGCCCCAATGAAATCAGAGGATTTCATAACATAAATTATAACAGCACAAAGTAAATGGACTGTCCTGGGGGTACTTAAATGTGCACTCAGTCAGAACTTCTGGGTTTGCTCTAGTCTCCCTCACAATGAGCCTCACACGCACCAGACAACTTATTTCAGTACGCAAGACTAGAACTGCTCTATCAGGTACAGCTGGGGCTAAAGCAAAAAGCTCATTGTAATTAACTTGGATATAAATAATCATAACAGTCATGGGAGCCTGGGACCTGATAAACTGAACATCTACAGTTGAAGTGGGAAGTTTACGTACACTTTAGCCAAATACATTTAAACTCAGCTTTTCACAATTCCTGACATTTAATCCTAGTAAAAATTCCCTGTCTTTAGTCAGTTAGGATCACCACTTTATTTTAAGAATGTGAAATGTCAGAATAATAGTAGGGAGAATGATTTATTTCAGCTATTATTTCTTTCATCACATTCCCAGTGGGCCAGAACTTAACACACACTCAATTTGTATTTGGTAGCATTGACTTTAAATTGTTTAACTTTGGTCAAATGTTTCGGGTAGACTTCCACAACAAGTTGGGTGAATTTTGGCCCATTCCTCCTGACAAAGCTGGTGTAACTGAGTCAGGTTTGTAGGCCTCCTTGCTAGCACACGCTTTTTCAGTTCTGCCCACAAATTTTCTATTTTCTACAGGATTGAGGTCAGGGCTTTTTTCTCTCCAAAAAGTATGATCTTTGTCCCCTTGTGCAGTTGCAAACCTAAATGATCTACACCACTCACCTGGGAAACCTTGTCTAAATGATCTACACCACTCACCTGGGAAACATTGTCTAAATTATCTACATCACTCACCTGGGAAACATTGTCTAAATTATCTACACCACTCACCTGGGAAACCTTGTCTAAATGATCTACACCACTCACCTGGGAAACCTTGTCTAAATGATCTACACCACTCACCTGGGAAACCTTGTCTAAATGATCTACACCACTCACCTGGGAAACCTTGTCTAAATGATTTACACCACTCACCTGGGAAACCTTGTCTAAATGATCTACACCACTCACCTGGGAAACCTTGTCTCAATTATATGTACCACTCACCTGGAAAACCAGGCACACCCTGCAGTCCCATCTCTCCCTTCAGTCCATCAACACCTGGAAGGCCAGATTGCCCCTGTAACACACACACACACAAACACACACACACACACACACACACGTCAGATGGTGGACACTAGTCACGTGTCATGATAAACCAACTAGACTGTCATGACATCACAAATGGATCAGTCAGAGAGAAACAGGAAGTGACCTACAGGAAGTCCAGAGTATCCTCGTTCTCCCTTTAAGCCCTGCTCGCCCTGTACTCCTTGTCCACCCTGATCTCCCTTGTCTCCCTTCCCCCCCGCGCTGCCGGGAACACCAGCAGGACCTGGAACACCACTGGTACCTGTAGAGAGGAGGAAAAGAAGAGGAGGGTGGAGGGAGGGAGAGAGGGATGGAGGGGATAAGAAGAGGGTGCAGGAAGAGAGGAATGGAGGGGGATGAGAAGAGGAGGATGGAGGGAGAGGAATAGAGGGGGATGAGTTGAGGAGGATGGAGGGAGAGGGATGGATGGAGGGGATGAGAAGAGGAGGATGGAGGGAGAGGAATGGAGGGGGATGAGTTGAGGAGGATGGAGGGAGAGAGGGATGGATGGAGGGGATGAGAAGAGGAGGATGGAGGGAGAGGAATGGAGGGGGATGAGTTGAGGAGGATGGAGGGAGAGGGATGGATGGAGGGGATGAGAAGAGGAGGATGGCGGGAGAGGAATGGAGGGGGATGAGTTGAGGAGGATGGAGGGAGAGAGGGATGGATGGAGAGGATGAGAAGAGGAGGATGGAGGGAGAGAGAGAGGGGTGGAGGGGATGAGAAGAGGAGGATGGAGGGAGAGAGGAATGGAGAGGGGTGAGAAGAGGATGATGGAGGGAGATAGGAATGGAGGGGATGAGAAGAGGAGGATGGAGGGAGAGAGGAATGGAGGGGGTGAGAAGAGGAGGATGGAGGGAGAGAGGAATGGAGGGGGTGAGAAGAGGAGGATGGAGGGAGAGAGGGGTAGAGGGGGATGAGAAGAGGAGGATGGAGAGAGAGAGGGGTAGAGGGGGATGAGAAGATGAGGATGGAGGGAGAGGGGTAGAGGGGGATGAGAAGAGGAGGATGAAGAGAGAGAGGGGTAGAGGGGGATGAGAAGAGGAGGATGGAGAGAGAGAGGGGTAGAGGGGGATGAGAAGAGGAGGATGGAGGGAGAGGGGGTAGAGGGGGATGAGAAGAGGAGGATGGAGAGAGAGGGGGTAGAGGGGGATGAGAAGAGGAGGATGGAGGGAGAGATGGGTAGAGGGGGATGGAGGGAGGGAGAAAGGGGTAGAGTGGGATGAGAAGAGGAGGATGGAGAGAGAGAGGGGTAGAGGGGGATGAGAAGAGGAGGATGGAGAGAGAGAGGGGTAGAGGGGGATGAGAAGAGGAGGATGGAGAGAGAGGGGTAGAGGGGTAGAGGGGGATGAGAAGAGGAGGATGGAGGGAGAGAGGGGTAGAGGGGGATGAGAAGAGGAAGATGGAGAGAGAGGGGTAGAGGGGTATGAGAAGAGGAGGATGGAGAGAGAGAAGGGTAGAGGGGGATGAGAAGAGGAGGATGGAGAGAGAGAGGGGTAGAGAAGGATGAGAAGAGGAGGATGATATGTATCAAAATGTACAATCAAGCAGGTCAGGTGTGCAGTATACAGTACCTGGTTCTCCAGGCTTTCCTGGCACTCCTTGGTCTCCTTTGGGCCCCTCCATGGCGGGTCCTGGGTGGCCCTGTTCTCCTGGCTGGCCCAGGGAGCCCTGGAAGCCTGCCGTACCCTTCTCTCCCCTGGTCCCTGGGATACCCGGGATACCTGGGGAACCTGGGAAACCTGGACTACCCTTATCACCTTTAAACCCAGACGACCCCGGCGTTCCTGGGAAGCCTCTGCCAGGAAAACCTATAGGAGGGACACAGAGACAAACACTCCAGGCCATTGATCAAACTCCAGGCTATTGACATAAAAAGGTCACCTGCTGAACTCTTAAAGTCTGCCTCTGCTGTTTGTTAGCTGTTTAGATGCACAGTGCATGAGTTGATTTGGAGACATAGTCAAGAGTTGGGTGAATAGAAATATAACCCAGATCATAAAGCACGTGCTTTACATGTGGTTTCATAGGCTGAACATTCCTGACTGTATCCTAAAGGTCAGGAGAGGTCACTCACCTTGGTCTCCTCTGTCTCCTGATGATCCAGGAATGCCGTCCACTCCTGACTCTCCTTTTTCTCCAGTCGGACCTGGGGGACCCTGCAGACCAGGCTCACCTGGGAAACAATAGGTTACCTGAGTGTATGTCTCGACCCGCTGTGGTGCAGTAGCTACAGCATGGTAAATTAGTCCAAGCTTCATGACTAGCTGTCATACTGCACTAACAGGAACCAATGGCACCTGGGGCATTGTTACTGTGCTCCATGTGTTCCTTACCTGGTCGACCTGTTTGGCCTGGCTCTCCTGTTGACCCGGGCAGCCCACCGACACCCTTCTCTCCTGGCCGACCCGGCTGACCTGCACAACACAGCCCACACCTTCGGTTAGACTAGAGGTTGTCAAGCAAAAAGTAATGTTCTGGGTTTGTGAGATGATCGAGAATACCTGGTCGATATAGGAAATAATACGCTCAAGTGTTATTCCCTTGGCCAACAAATATTCTAATCGTGTCTTGTCTTTTTAAACTCCAAATTGAATCAATCAATCAGTCAGGTCAAAGTAGGGGCAGTTGTCATCATGGAGACCGGAACCTCACCTGGGTGACCAATGTAACCAGTGTCTCCCTTGGTTCCTGGTGTTCCTGGCATCCCGGGGACTCCCATTCCTCCCTTCTGACCCTTCTCTCCTGCGTTACCAGGGAAACCAGTCAGACCCAACTGACCCTGAGAGAGAGAAAAAAAGAGAGGGATGGAGGGAGAGAAAGAGAGTGGGAAAATGTGAGGAAAATGGTAGATACAGTGTATTGATTGAAAAAGAGAGACAGTTAGTGGCACAATTGCAATGAAAGAAAGCATACACCGAAGCTAGCTAGCACCATCCATGAAGACACAAACAACAAACCTTGGTTTCGTGAGACTTTCATGGAGCCAGCTCTCAGAGAAAAAAAGGGGTTTTGAATCACCTTCTCTCCAGGGGGTCCTGGCAGTCCGACACCTGGCAAACCGACTGATCCCTTGTCTCCTTTCACCCCCTCTGTACCCAGGAACCCTGGGTGACCCGTTGTGCCCACAATGCCTTTAGCACCCTTCGGACCCACAGAACCTATAGAACCATACATGACAATCCGGTTAGAACCAGTCTAACCATCCACACCACAGCGGATGTTCGATATAAAGGATGATTCCTCTCAGTGAGTGGATTGTGTGTTGTTTTCTTACCTGGGTATCCCATTTCTCCAATGCTTCCTTTGTTTCCAGGATACCCAGTACTGCCGGGCTCACCAGGAACACCTGTGTCTCCTTTCTCACCTGAGAAACAAGAATCATAACGTTTCAAAGAGGGTGTCATTTAATCATCACATTGACTGTGTCCCAAATACTATCCACTAGCATATTATACATTGTGCAAGACCAGTACATCATTTCATGCCAGGTAGTATACCGGTTTGTAACCATTGAGATCCTATTAAATCCTGTCTATGTGTGGGGCATTTACAATAAACAGAGGGGTATGGCGAAGCCTACATAGGTGACTAACCTGGTTGACCAGGTGTACCGGGCTCTCCATCCTTTCCTGGCATACCAGGTACTCCGGCCTGTCCTGGATAACCCTTCTCTCCGGTGTGTCCAGGGTCACCTAATGGGAAAAAGTGGGATTTAGCGTACCTAAACAATTCCTAGTTCCTGTTTAAAACAGACCACCTGACAGGCATACAGTGCAGTAGGATGTGGATATACAGTGCCTTGCGAAAGTATTCGGCCCCCTTGAACTTTGCGACCTTTTGCCACATTTCAGGCTTCAAACATAAAGATATAAAACTGTATTTTTTTGTGAAGAATCAACAACAAGTGGGACACAATCATGAAGTGGAACGACATGTATTGGATATTTCAAACTTTTTTAACAAATCAAAAACTGAAAAATTGGGCGTGCAAAATTATTCAGCCCCCTTAAGTTAATACTTTGTAGCGCCACCTATTGCTGCGATCACAGCTGTAAGTCGCTTGGGGTATGTCTCTATCAGTTTTGCACATCGAGAGACTGACATTTTTTCCCATTCCTCCTTGCAAAACAGCTCGAGCTCAGTGAGGTTGGATGGAGAGCATTTGTGAACAGCAGTTTTCAGTTCTTTCCACAGATTCTCAATTGGATTCAGGTCTGGACTTTGACTTGGCCATTCTAACACCTGGATATGTTTATTTTTGAACCATTCCATTGTAGATTTTGCTTTATGTTTTGGATCATTGTCTTGTTGGAAGACAAATCTCCGTCCCAGTCTCAGGTCTTTTGCAGACTCCATCAGGTTTTCTTCCAGAATGGTCCTGTGTTTGGCTCCATCCATCTTCCCATCAATTTGAACCATCTTCCCTGTCCCTGCTGAAGAAAAGCAGGCCCAAACCATGATGCTGCCACCACCATGTTTGACAGTGGGGATGGTGTGTTCAGCTGTGTTGCTTTTACGCCAAACATAACGTTTTGCATTGTTGCCAAAAAGTTCAATTTTGGTTTCATCTGACCAGAGCACCTTCTTCCACATGTTTGGTGTGTCTCCCAGGTGGCTTGTGGCAAACTTTAAACAACACTTTTTATGGATATCTTTAAGAAATGACTTTCTTCTTGCCACTCTTCCATAAAGGCCAGATTTGTGCAATATACGACTGATTGTTGTCCTATGGACGGAGTCTCCCACCTCAGCTGTAGATCTCTGCAGTTCATCCAGAGTGATCATGGGCCTCTTGGCTGCATCTCTGATCAGTCTCCTTGTATGAGCTGAAAGTTTAGAGGGACGGCCAGGTCTTGGTAGATTTGCAGTGGTCTGATACTCCTTCCATTTCAATATTATCGCTTGCACAGTGCTCCTTGGGATGTTTAAAGCTTGGGAAATCTTTTTGTATCCAAATCTGGCTTTAAACTTCTTCACAACAGTATCTCGGACCTGCCTGGTGTGTTCCTTGTTCTTCATGATGCTCTCTGCGCTTTTAACGGACCTCTGAGACTATCACAGTGCAGGTGCATTTATACGGAGACTTGATTACACACAGGTGGATTGTATTTATCATCATTAGTCATTTAGGTCAACATTGGATCATTCAGAGATCCTCACTGAACTTCTGGAGAGAGTTTGCTGCACTGAAAGTAAAGGGGCTGAATAATTTTGCACGCCCAATTTTTCAGTTTTTGATTTGTTAAAAAAGTTTGAAATATCCAATAAATGTCGTTCCACTTCATGATTGTGTCCCACTTGTTGTTGATTCTTCACAAAAAAATACAGTTTTATATCTTTAGGTTTGAAGCCTGAAATGTGGCAAAAGGTCGCAAAGTTCAAGGGGGCCGAATACTTTCGCAAGGCACTGTAGTGCAGTAGGATGTAGGATACAGTGCAGTATGATGTAGGATACAGTGCAGTAGGCTACAGTGCAGTACGATGTAGAATATAGTGCAGTAGGATGTAGGATACAGTGCGGTAGACTGTAGGATACAGTGCAGTACGATGTAGGATACAGTGCAGTACGATGTAGGATACAGTGCAGTACAATGTAGGATACAGTGCAGTAGGATGTAGGATACAGTGCAGTACGATGTAGGATATAGTGCAGTAGGATGTAGGATACAGTGCAGTAGGATGTAGGCTACAGTGCAGTAGGATGTAGGCTACAGTGCAGTACGATGTAGGATACAGTGCAGTACGATGTAGGATACAGTGCAGTAGGCTGTAGGATATAGTGCAGTAGGATGTAGGATACAGTGCAGTAGGATGTAGGCTACAGTGCAGTAGGATGTAGGATACAGTGCAGTACGATGTAGGATACAGTGCAGTACGATGTAGGCTACAGTGCAGTACGATGTAGGATGCAGTGCTGTAGGATGTAGGCTACAGTGCAGTAGGATGTAGGATACAGTGCAGTACGATGTAGGATACAGTGCAGTACGATGTAGGATACAGTGCAGTACGATGTAGGCTACAGTGCAGTACGATGTAGGATGCAGTGCAGTAGGATGTAGGCTACAGTGCAGTAGGATGTAGGCTACAGTGCAGTACGATGTAGGATACAGTGCAGTACGATGTAGGATACAGTGCAGTAGGATGTAGGATGCAGTGCAGTAGGATGTAGGCTACAGTGCAGTAGGATGTAGGCTACAGTGCAGTACGATGTAGGATACAGTGCAGTACGATGTAGGATACAGTGCAGTAGGCTGTAGGATACAGTGCAGTAGGATGTAGGATACAGTGCAGTAGGATGTAGGCTACAGTGCAGTACGATGTAGGATACAGTGCAGTACGATGTAGGATACAGTGCAGTAGGATGTAGGATACAGTGCAGTAGGATGTAGGATACAGTGCAGTAGGATGTAGGATACAGTGCAGTACGATGTAGGATACAGTGCAGTACGATGTAGGATACAGTGTAGTAGGATGTAGGATACAGTGCAGTACGATGTAGGATACAGTGCAGTACGATGTAGGATACAGTGCAGTACGATGTAGGATATAGTGCAGTAGGATGTAGGATACAGTGCTGTTGTATGGGGCATGTTCATTTTGTATACCTGGGTCTCCGCTGTCTCCTTTCTGTCCCTTCATGTGCTCCATGTTCAGCTCACTCATGTTGCCAGGAGGACCCTGCAGACCCTGCTCTCCCCTCTCTCCTTTGGGTCCAGGCTCACCAAACTCCCCTCTAGGCCCAGAGACACCCGGGTTGCCTGAGAGAGAGAAGAGATGAGGGGTTTGAGATGCTATAGTATAGTGGTGCAAAACACACTGATGGGTAGTCTGGTAGTACAGAGGCAGCAGTTCTACTCTACCCACCTCTCTGTCCAGGAGTTCCAGGGCTCCCAGCAGAACCCTGATGTCCTGGTGTTCCAGGCATTCCCATGACTCCCATCTCTCCCTTGAGGCCTGGGGAACACACACACATCAACAAATAAATAGAATAGGAAAATGTTGATGATTATACATTACAAAGGTTGTCACCAAACTCTCCTTAAATTCAACGAAAATGAACCCAGACCAGTCCAGTCAATGAGTGTTAATTTCTTTCCAGTTACATCAGACCTCCTACACTGTTCTGAGATCTGTCTCACCTGGGTCTCCGGGGAATCCGTCTCTGCCAGCCGGGCCAGGTCTTCCTGGCAACCCTTTTGATCCAGACAGTCCAGGGAATCCTGAGTCTCCCTTCTCTCCCTGGGGGCCGGGCATGTCCAGACCAGGAGAGCCAGGGAAGCCCTTATCTCCTTTCACACCTTCATGACCAAAGGGGCCTGGCTCTCCAGGGGGTCCTACTGGTCCAGGGGCCCCAGGTTCTCCTGCTCCAGGGGGTCCAGGGGGTCCAGTGCCACCATGCTGACCAGGGGGGCCAGGGTCACCTTGAATTCCCTGAGCTCCAGGTGGTCCTGTGTGTCCCTCTTGTCCAGGAATACCAGTTGGACCAATGTTGCCTTTATCTCCATGAAAACCTGTCTCTCCAGGAGGGCCCTGAGAACCTTTAGGACCAGGTAGACCCCGACCTGGCTCACCCTAGAGAGGGCAGAAGAAGATTGGTTGATTGTTTGATTGATGGAGTTTGAAACAATTGAAAGTGAAGCAAAGACACAGACATAGGAACACACACCTTTGGACCAGGTGTGCCTGGTTTTCCAGAGAAACCATCCTGTCCAGATCTCCCAGGCTCTCCTGGCAACCCAGGAGCTCCTGGAGCTCCAGAGTATCCTTTAGGCCCGGGTAGTCCTGGGAATCCAATGCCGGGGACACCTGAGTCACCTTTCTGTCCGGGGAATCCTGGCATTCCAGGGTCTCCCTGTAGTCCTCTGTCACCTGGGGTCAGGACGGAGAAGATGTTCATGATGCACTATGCAGGACCAAGCAGGACCATAGCCTACCATAAACCCGATCGATACCAATAAGCTGACCCTCACCTTGTAGTCCAGGTATGTCAGATCAATAATAATAAGCTCCTTGTAGTCCAGGGATGTCAGATCAATAATAATAAGCTCCTTGTAGTCCAGGTATGTCATATCAATAATAATAAGCTCCTTGTAGTCCAGGTATGTCAGATCAATAATAATAAGCTCCTTGTAGTCCAGGGATGTCAGATCAATACCAATAAGATGACCCTCACCTTGTAGTCCAGGGATGCCAGATTGTCCTCGAGGTCCGGGGGAGCCCTGGGGTCCAGGTGAGCTCACATCTTTACCTGGTTCACCTTTCACTCCTGAGAGGCAGAGAGACCATGTGCACATCATCATTTAGGCTCCTTTTACCTAACAAGTGTGTGTTCTTTTGAGTGTGTTTGTAGCTGTAGCCTGTACCCACCTGGTTGTCCAGGGATTCCAAGTCGGCCTTGTTGACCAGATGTACCCTTCTCTCCAGGCTCCCCCGGCCGGCCAAACCCTGGTACCCCAGGAGGACCCCTCTCTCCTGGGGGTCCAGAGAAACCAGGGTCCCCATCGAGACCACGGTCCCCCTTGATGCCCTCTCTGGCCTGCAAGAAGAGATCAGAGACAGAGATGGATGACTGACTGACTGTAGTACTGTCTGAACACATGTTTTAGGAGCCTTCTAGTGCTCGCTAACATGCACACATGCACACATGCACACACACACACACACACACACACACACACACACACACACACACACACACACACACACACACACACACACACACACACACACACACACACACACACACACACACACACATACAGGTTCTCCTTTGGATCCAGGCAGGCCTGCTAGTCCTTCTTTCCCTGGCAGTCCATCTACACCAGGTAGACCTCGTGTGCCAACGAAACCAGGCAGACCTTTGTCCCCCTTCAGCCCTGGAGCCAGGTAGATGTCGCCAGGTTCACCATGGGCTCCTGGAGCACCTACCAACCCAGGAGTACCTGAATTACCCTGGGGAGAGGAGAAGAAATAGCAGGGTCAATCAACAATCTCTTTTATTGGAAGAAAACTACTGAACAAACATCCAGTACATAGTCATGACAAGTGGATGGCCAGTGATGCAGCATGTCCACCATAGTGGTCTTTATGGAGCTACAGTGATGCAGCATGTCCACCACAGTGGTCTTTATGGAGCTACAGTGATGCAGCATGTCCACCACAGTGGTCTTTATGGAGCTACAGTGATGCAGCATGTCCACCATAGTGGTCTTTATGGAGCTACAGTGATGCAGCATGTCCACCATAGTGGTCTTTATGGAGCTATAGTGATGCAGCATGTCCACCCCAGTGGTCTTTATGGAGCTACAGTGATGCAGCATGTCCACCATAGTGGTCTTTATGGAGCTACAGTGATGCAGCATGTCCACCATAGTGGTATTTATGGAGCTACAGTGATGCAGCATGTCCACCATAGTGGTCTTTATGGAGCTACAGTGATGCAGCATGTCCACCATAGTGGTCTTTATGGAGCTACAGTGATGCAGCATGTCCACCACAGTGGTCTTTATGGAGCTACAGTGATGCAGCATGTCCACCATAGTGGTCTTTATGGAGCTACAGTGATGCAGTATGTCTTCTTCAGGTTCTATTAGAAGAGTGAGTGATGATGTGATGAAGATAACTCACAGGGCTTCCATCAAGCCCAGCAGGTCCAGGCACACCCTTGTCTCCTTTACTGCCTGCCGCTCCAGGATAACCTACAGGGGACGAACAACAATTCTCAGTCCAACACAAAAACACCATCTCATAGGAAATAGTGTGGAGGTGGATGAATATAGGCCCTAGGGTCAGGATCCTAACCTGAGATACATGCTGAAGATGTGGAACATCATTTTATTGCCAATCATTAATTTAAATCAGTGACACAAAGATTTCAGTTGCATGTGTTTATCTACAGCTATGATTCAGTCAGTAGTGTGGGGGTATCTCTTGTCAGCTCACCTTGCAGTCCTTTGGGCCCCTGGGGACCAGGGAGTCCAGGTGGGCCGAAGGCTTCGCACTGCACACACGTGTCTCCCTGATCACCTGGAGGTACATCACAATACAAGTTATATCAGACAAACAGGTAGGTGGGATACGATGGATGCCTTGAAGTGAATCTGAGCTGTACTATATGGAATGGTAATATCTTGTAATAAGTGATAATGTTACGTAATGTATGTAATCAGTATGTGAGCACTACCGAGTTTTGTGGTGATAAAAGCGAGAGGGATAGAGAAAGGGGGAGAGAGCGCATATAATATACATTGTGATTGGACAGAACATCAGAGACTGATAAGAGTGATTGTCCCACCACCCCCTCCCTCCCCGCCGTACCTTTCTGTCCTAACTCCCCCTGTAGTCCAGGTGGGCCGGGGGGCCCAGGTGGGCCCTTTTCAAGGGCCGGATCACATGGCTCATCCCCTATACACATAGTGCAACACACACACACAGGTGTGAGAGAGACTGCCTAGACAACACTGAGTGACCTAAAATACCTAAACGTATAATCAGCTAAATGACTCCACAATGACAAATGTCAAAGGTTACACTATGAATGTGTAACCACACCTACCAGGGGGTCCGGGAGGACCAGGGGGTCCAACAAGCCCATCTTGTCCAGGCTTTCCTCTGAGAGACTCCCCTTCTGCACCTCTGTCTCCCTTCTGACCGACCTCTCCTGGCCGGCCCTTCTCTCCGGGGGGTCCCTCAATGTGCCTGCCTAAAATATACCACAGAGGGACACAGTGAGGTATGAGGATGTCAACTAAAGAAATACATGACAGAGAGGACATAAAATATGACCGAGTCAAAGTGTGTGTTTCTTCTTACCTGGTAGGCCCAGAGCTCCTTGAATACCAGGGAAACCTGTCAGATAAAGGAGCATGTTCAGAGTTGGTCTAGGAGGCCTACATAGACACTTAGAAGGACTTCTTCTTTGGATACTAGTCAAATGATGAACTAAACAGCTGTAGTTTATAAAGGGGTCGGGGGGGG